>NC_084819.1:13038758-13338758 GCF_963583255.1 Pyrus communis
TGACACGTAATTAGATATAACTGGTGACATTAAAAAAAATCTCCTATGCAGATTACATAACAATTTTGCATCTAGCATCGCATTGAATAATTAAACTACGCAGATTATATAACCATTTTGCATCTAGGATATCATTCAATAGAAAAGATATAAAGAATCGTACGTGTAACACTTGGTTCATTCGGATTGAAACAATACTTAGCCACTCAAAGATGAGTGGAACTCCTACTCAAAATTCTTAGTATTTTAATCACAGAACTTTGTGCTTATGATCAGAACTGTTCGTATTATGAATCATACTTTAAAGATCATCTTTGCAAAACAATAAAATAAAATAAAAATAAATAAGGTCGTTTAGTCAATTTATTGTAGCAAATACATAGACGATTCGTAATTCTTTTACCAATACTGTTCATTTGTTTTTAAACAGTTTGATGATTAAACGACTTTAGTTTTAATTGATTTTTTGTAGAGGCAATTTTTATAGATGATTTATAATATAAACGATTCTGATTATAAACACGAAGTTCTATAAATTGACAACGAACAATTTTGAGAAATTTTGAGTAGAAGTTCTTACTCATCTTTGAGTAACCAAGTATTGTTCTTCGGATTGTAGATTTAATACCATTGGATTTTGATTTTCACAATAAGCTTACATAGATTAGAAGAATCACACAAAGATTCAGTTAATTTAAAATGACTATATACATTGTAACAGAAGATATTGCCAAACAATTTAGCTAATGATTATACTTAATAGTCTTTTCATTCAAATTCTTAATATTTACGTTAAATTTAGTTGCTTTCCAGGTTCATTATAAAGGAATTCTAATTTTCCAACGTGAAATTTACGCTCTCAAACACATTCCCCGTAGACTTGAAGAATATATGAAAACGTTGTCACAAGATCATCAAAGAGATATAAGGAGAAAAAGAAGGAAAGAGAAAGGGATGATGCCTTGAGTCTGAGATAGTCAATCTATTGTAACAAATATACAGACGATTCGTAATTCTTTTACCAATACCGTTCATTTGTTTTTAAACAGTTTGATGACTAAACAACTTTAGTTTTAATTGATTTTTTTGCAGAGGAGATTTTTATTGGTATAATATGAACGGTTCTAATTATAAACACGAAATTCTATAAATTGACAACGAACAATTTTGAGAAATTTTGAGTATGAGCTCCTACTCATCTTTGAGTAACCAAATATTGTTCTTCGGATTGTAGATTTAATACCATTGGATTTTGATTTTCACAATAAGCTTACATAGGTTAGAAGAATCACACAAATATAAGATTCAGTTGATTTAAAATGACTATATACATTGTAACAGATGATATTTCCAAACAATTTGGCTAATGATTATACTTAATAGTCTTTTCATTCAAATTCTTAACATTTACGTTAAATTTAGTCACTTTACATGTTCATTATAAAGGAATTCTAATTTCCGGACGTGAAATTTACGCTCTCAAAAACATTCCCCGTAGATTTGAAGAATATATGAAACCGTTGTCACAAGATCATCAAAGAGATTTAGGGGAGAAAAAGAAGAAAAAGAAGGAAAGAGAAAGGGTGATGCCTTGAGTCTGAGAGACGGGAGTTTGGTAATGAATGATGAGGGGAGAAGAGGACACCACACCAATGTTTCATCCTGTCTTTTGAGGACACTTTTTCTTTTTGGTCCACACTCCACAGTCATTGGCACTGCTCACTTCAGTCCAAGCTGCTGCAACATTTACATGCCAATCCATTACATTATTCTCTACTTTTTTATTTATTTATCAGAGTATTACTGTATGCTGTTAGTATTGTATAGAAAAAGTAGCAGAAAACGGTCATCTAAAGATCGCAAAACATCATTTAATTTAGAGGTTGTTTAGTCATCTATATGTATTAAATTAAACAACGATTTTAATAACAAGTAACATCCTCATGATAGCTGTCCATGAGTTTTGTGCATAAGAATACTAAACAATCTTCAAATTGAATAATTTTTAGCAAACATGATCTTTAGATAATGATAAAGAAAATAAACGATTTCAATTACTATGTTCGAACGATAAAGATTCATTAATCTAATATAGTGATGTAAAACAACTCCAAGGACGTGTCTCATCGGTTACATCTACTGTTGGATATAGGGAAATTGTGGAAAATGGCCTTGTAGTTGGATTGCACTTTTATTTTCTCTCAAATGTCCATTTGATTTGCGTATATATAAATTAGGCCAGTTGATGAGGTTAATGTATCCGCTCACCTCTCTTACGCATATGTTCGAATTCACACCTCTACAAATTAGATTAGGGCATCCGTTTGGCAAAAACAAATACAACAAGACGGGCATTCTCAGTACCTAATTCTCAGAATTATACAGCACAAACATATCAAAGCAAATCAGGAAATAGTGTTGAGATCGTGGTTAATGGTTGAACTGACTTGCGCCCGGTCGGTAATCTCCGATTCCTAGCAGATCCTGCAAATATAAGGGTACATTATTCGAATGTTCAACGGAAATTTCACCAGACTCTTCCAGCACACGGCTGAGCGCCCCATATACAAATTAAGAACATTGCAACATAACTTCAAAACGAAAATTACTAATGGATTTAAAGAAAACCATCAGGTTTAAATCGATTAGGCATGAGAACCCTAGGAGTCGAAGATACAATGACCAAGATCCAACGGTTAAAAACCCTGAAATATAGAATACTCTGGAGCACCATAGAATTTTCGGAGAAGCCTACTCTATAATTTAATCAAATTATGAAGCTTTCTCTCTTTGATATATGGATTAGAAAACAAAGCCTGGAAGGACGTAAACAGATAGCACATGCATGGTCCTGATGCTTTAAACTAGATTATCTAACGATGCTATGTGCCTTGGACTCTACTCCAAACCCGACAACAAATCTGTGTGTTTGGTCATCTTCCCAATGGAAGCTCTAGTTTTACAGTACCCTCGCCATGGGACTTTCTTAGGTGCTCCGGAGTACCCGATACTCTCATCATTTATCAAAATAAACAAAAAATCATATCATCACTCACCATATGAGAAGCAAGCTCCAGCAGAATATGAGAACCAGTTCTATGAAAGCACACATTAAGTCCCAAACTTTAACAGGTTATCAAACAGATTCATAGCAGATACTTGGAAATCTTATGGGGTTCAGAAAAAAACTATAGTTATGCGCTATAAACCACGGAATTTGGACGCAAACACAATGATTTCAACAGGGTTAGACAGTATTTAGGTACACTTTTAGTCATTGGGTTTAGCAGATTTTTCCCGATCTTGTCTTTCACAACCAGTTCAACAAGAAAAAGGCAAACATATGAGTCTAATCATCTAATCTAAGTGAGCTGAGGTGATGTTAGAAGCTAACTTCCTAGCCGTGTACCAGATGAGATTAGCATCAAGTTACACTAAGCTTGGGTTAAAACAGGCAAACAATTTGTAGAACTGATATTTAAATGAAGCTGCGAAAGGAATATAGAAAAAGAGAGGAAAATTACCTGGGATGCTTTGCTTTTAGCCCTGGTCTCCGCTGTGCTCGGAATATCATGATTCGGTTTATTGAATCTCTTCTCACGCCGGTCGCATGCACCCCATCCATCTGAGAACCTACCACCCCTACTGACAAGGGAAGGAGGCAAAATAGCCAAAAAAGCAATCATATTCATAATGAACTGTGACATGATATAGGAATCACATTACTATCTTAAAAGCTCCCAAGATCCAAAATTCATACTGCATGTGTGCCCGAACCACAAATTCAGCGCGCAGAACATTTCGATTCTCATCGAACTCAATGGTCTTGTCCTTGATCTCAAAAGAGAGATTGAAGTAAAATGATATCTTCCTCCAACCTAACACAACACAAACACATACATGAAACACATCTCATTCCACACCTAGAATTTCCCCTTGAATTGAACTAATTAAGATCTCTGTAAACCTATTTACCTGACTTTTTAATGAAAGGATGCCCAGAAATCATAGTGTAATCTGTTTTCTCCAGAATCTATCAATTGAAACAACACAAACACAACAACTAATTAGGCCCGCAGTGCCGAAAGTCGAAACTATCAAGGGAATTCAGATTTCCCCAATTTCATATCTTAATCTTATATCATAAAGTAGCAAAATTAAAGAAATTACGATACAGTAAAGCCCAAATGCATTGAAAAGCTCAATCACACTGTTATCTGTTCAATCTATCTATCAAAAACACACAAACGAAGCATAATTTTGGGCAAAACTGTCTACTGAATCCAAATTTGACGGCTTATTCGTTTGATTAATCAGGAAAAGTTAAGAAATTAGATATGCAGTAAAACCCAATTGAACTGAAAACTTCAATCATCTAAGCAAAATTACCGCCATAGCTGCATTCTGATACTCCTTGAACAAAGAGACGGAAGGGAACCTCCCGGACATGCTATGAACAGCTACAGGGCTATTATCCCTCTCCTCTCTCTGCGCATGGCTCACAGGGCTCGCAAAATTCCCGATCCCCGGCGACAAGTGCGTTTCCAGCGACGAATAAAACGGCGTCGTAGGAGTGGTAGGCGTCGTGCGCTGCACATTTCGAACTACGACAAGAGGACTAGTGTCGTTCATTTCGGAAGAAGAGGACCGCGCGATCTTGCTCGGGGGATGAAACGGCCAGGGTTCCTCGATGACCACGCCTTCTGATGCGGATGACTTGGAGTCGGAGTCGGCCGGGGAGTCGAGCCTTGCAGCGCTCTTGAAGAGCTTCGGCGGAGGAGAAGGTTTTGAGACTGGGGAGGAGCGAGGGTAGTTTGGGTATTTGATAGCGTGGGGCTTGCGGGGTTGGGGTTTGGATTTGGAGTAGGAGTGGGAGGCGGCGGCGGAGTCGATGACGGCCCACAGAGCGGCGTCGTTTAGGTCATTGTCGTCCACGACGGGGTAGAGGCTCGGGGAGGCCATGGGCGGTGGATTTTGCAGAGTTGCGTGAGCTGGACGACTGAGATACGGCGCTCCGCGTCCGAATAACAAAAAAAAATTACGCGCGCGGGAATTCAAATTGGGAAACGATGGGCCAGAGTTACCACCGTAAGATTAGGCCTAGGATCCAAGTTGGTTGGGCTTAGGGTTTAGGTGATGCAGCACACAAGGGTGGAGTTTGAAGGTGATGCCTTGATGGTTATCAAGGCGTTACAATATGAAGGTCTGGAGAATTCATCTCCATTTGGGCATATTATATCATTGATACTTGCAGGACAATGAACAAGGTGGCACACAGGTTGGCTAAGTTTAATGTTAGGTACTCAGGTTGTTTGGTTTGAAGAGCCCCAATGTCACTAGTACAAAAACACACTTGCACGACGAAAACTAGTGCAACGGAGCAAATTACGTTGCGCAAGGAAATTGTTTAGCACAACAAAGGTGTACCTTTGTCGCACAATGTTGGGAAAAAAGTGGTAAAAGTCTTGGTTTGGCGCCAGAAAATTGCAACACAGACCAACAACTTCACGCAAATGGCCTTTGCGCAACATTTTCGTTCACCATTGCGCAAAGACTATTTATGCGACGCGAGTGGTCCGTCGCGCAATTTTCTTATCTGGTAAGCGATTTGATTTTGTATGTATAACACTTAAGAAATTGAATGGTATATATATTTATTAAGTAGCTTTAAATTTATTATTGTAGTTCGAATCGGTTTTTTGTTAGAAAAATATATTATTGTGCCAAAAAATTGTGGTAAAATCTTGGTTTGGCACTAGAAAATTGCATGACGTACCAACCAATGCATTACGCAAAGGGTGTTTGCGCAACAAACCAAATGTGTCGCACAAAGGGTTTTTGCGCGATGTACTAACCAATGCGTCACGCAAAGGGTGTTTGAGAGATGGAACAACTGCATTGCACAAAGGATTTTTGAGCGACATACCAACCAATGCGTCACATAAAAGGCATTTGTGTGATGGAACAATCGCGTTGCACAAAGGGTTTTTGCGCGACAGATAAATGTGTCACGCAAACACCCTTTGCGCGACGTTATAAATCTCCGTTTCGCAAATTGCCTTTGCGCGATGTGGTTGGTCCGTCGCTTAATTTTCTGGAAAAATCGCCAAACAGTATGTGCGACGCTGTCAAAATATTAGATTCAACAAACACTTAAGAGTTCTATTTTATACTTAAGTATAACATAAGATTTTATGGTCCACTTGTGTAAATATTTTAAATTGACGATCGAATTCATTCATTGTATTCATATAGGGTCAAGAAGTGTAGCTATAAAAAATCATCAAAATTGGAGTTAAAATAATCGTTAAATCTTGATTTTTCCTTTGTAACTGTCGAAAAGTTTTGTCTAATTAGCTAATCTTTGAATGTTTGATTTTTACGATTTTTGGCGTATGTGATCTCAAAGTATATACAAACAAGTTTGACGGTTGGATCATTGAAACTAGTTTTGTAGAATGTGTATCCCATCAAAACAATAGATTCACTAACACTTAGAGTTTATTTATACTTTCATTAAATATAACATAAGATTTTGTGGTATCCACTATTGTAAATATTTTAAATTGAAGATCAAATTCATTCATTGCATTCATATAGGGTCAAGGAGTGTATTTGTAAAAAATCGTCAAAATCGGAGTTAAAACAACAGTTAAATCGTGATTTTTCGTTTATAACTGTCGAAAAGTTTTGTCCTGTTACTTGATCTCTGAATGTTTATTTTTTGCGATTTTTGGCGTATGTGATCTTAAAGTATATAAGGTCAAAGAGTGTAACTGTAAAAAATCATCGAAATCGGAGTTAAAGTAACAGTTAAATTGTAGTTCGGATGACGATTAATGTAGACAAGTTAAATTGAATGATATATACATTTATTACGTAGCTTTAAATTTGATTTATTTTGTATATATAATAATTTTTTTTAAAATATATCTTGCGGGACGCTACAATGGAATCGTTGTGCAAACAATTTATTATAAAAAAAAAAATTTCTTTTAAATACATCTTACGCAACGCTACAATGAAGTCGTTGTGCAAACACTCATAGCACGACATCGTAATGTATACATGCGTCGTGCAATTTATTAAAATTGTGGTGGTTTAATTGTAAAAAATGGGCAGACTTAAAGTAACCTTACTTCTCCTTGCGCCTCCCTCACTCTCAGTCAGTCACTACTACTCACCAAAGGGCCTAATTGAATCCTGAAGCCGGCACACAACGTACATGTGTCCAACAATTGATCAAGATTTCGTATGACTCACGACATCGTGGAGCGGCTACCTCACAACAACATAGCAGCATTGCTACCAGTTGTGGTTTTGTTATTCGGTGGCATTGTCCTATGCAATGGGGGTAGAAACTCTCGAGAGGACGAAGGAACTGGTGAGGGATGAGTTGTCGGTTAGTATATAAACCAAAGTATATTATCTTAATATTATTAATTTTCTTACTATTATTTTACTATTTTCATATTTGTAGGTCATTATAATCTCGAGGACATATCCCCGAGGCCACCACCTACTTAAAGGAGAACTTAGCAACCCGGTACAAACATTGGAAGTGCGAACTCCACGCACATTTTAAGAAATGTGATGATCTAGAGATTGCTCGCTAGAGGGTTGCCCAATCGAGTTATTGGAGTGGCCGGAGGATTGGAAGTGGCTCTGCAAACATTTTATGGACAAAATTTGTGGTATGTACATAATATTTTAATAATAATTTATTTCTGTTTTAGTTATTTTTATAAGCTTTTTTAATAATTTATTTCAAATAGTTGCACTAACATGTATATTGTGTGTTTAACAGAAGAAATCTGTTGTTGGCAAGAAAGCTCAGGAGTTAAAGATGCCCTTCTCGTATAGGGTTAAGGCGTGACGTCAGGTAAAAGTATATTAATTTTTAAATCTTATACAATTTATATTTTATTATTGATTAATAAAATTTTCTTAATGTTTTTTCTTCTTTAGGAGGGTTCTAAGTTCCCAGAGCTTAACATGTTCAAGGACGTTTATGTTCAACCCGGCGATAAGACCATTGAGCAGCTCCATGTAAGTTTATGTAATTGTTATTATTCTTATATTTATGAATAGTTCAAATATTAATTACATTTTTTTTTATGGTGGAGAAGAGCACTTCTGTTCTCCAAGAAGTAGCATCGCAGCTTCCCTCGAAGACCCCGATCGAGGACGTCACTGTACCCGAGGATGTAGGTCTTCAGATCCTAACTGAGGCCTTGGATCAGAAGCTCGGTCGTCATCATGGCAAGGTTGTTCGGGGTATGGGGAAGGCGCGGGTTCATGAGACAGGTGCCTCTTTTTCTAGACCGACCATAGGATAGGGTATCGCCCTGACAAAGGAAGTGGAAACCCTAAAAAAATAAGATTACGGCCCAGAAGCAGCCCATGATGCTCGGGAAGCCTAGATTGCAGCTTAGTTTTCGGCCTAAGACGAGAAGATAAACATGATCTTACAGGCCTTACAAATGTCCGTCCTCCAAATCCCGATGCCAGCACCTAATTTTGTTCCACCTTTGACCTCCCAGCCACTTCGCCTAGCCGATACCCAGTAGCCTAATGTATCAAACCCAGACAACTACTTGTTGTAGTTTTTTCTTTTATGTTCGAACAACTTGTATGTACATTTTCATATATTTTATGATTAAATACTTTTTCTTGGCTTATTAATTATTGTTTATAATTTAATTAAAATATTTATAAAAAAATTAAATAAATAATATTTTGTCAAAAAAAGAAAAAGAAAAAGAAAAGGGTTTGCGCAACGACGACAATACTTGCATTGCGCAAAAGGTCTTTGCGTGACGAAAATACCTTCATCGTGCACCTATCTTTGCTATACAATGAGAACAAGATGCGTCGCACGAAAATTTTTGCGTGACGCAGGTATTGTAGTCGCGCAAAGACCTTTGCACGACGCAAGTTATGCCTTCGTCGTGCAAACCCTGCTTTCGCAACCTTTGCGTTTGACGAAGTTTTCGTTGGGCTAATTTTCAGGTGACGTTTTTTTAACTTCGCGTGACAAACTATGCTTCGTTGCGTAAACTGTTATTTATACTAGTGTGTACTTTTAGATCTACTCATTGAGGATAGCTCTCATTTGTAATTTAATGGTGCGAGGCGCTTTTTTTTCCTTCGACCGGATTGAAATTTCTTGCAAGGTTTTTATCGAGACCCACTATATGCACCTTATCCTCAGTGTTTATGTATCCAACTTTTCCATTGATGAATATCGTACCTTTACTTAAAAAAAATGAAAAATTTCATTGTTATTTGTACAAATTTTTCTACATAAATTAGGGTTTCAATTTTTAGGACCTTGATTAAAATTTCGTTTGAGACCCACTGTATTAGTACTCACATTTAAGGTACCAAACTATGAATTAGAAAAACGGAAAATGCTAGGATGACTAACTGTATTAGTAATCGAATTCGAATTCACATACATTAATGTTGAAATTGGGTGTCAAAAGCAGCATGCCTTAACAAAGTAAAGTTTTGAATTATCATACAATTTCCTTTCCTAAATCACGCTATGCACAGGCTAATTTCGCTTCATTTTTTTTCAAAAAATAAAATATGGTATCTCCATTTTGTTATTTATACACAAACTACGCGTGTCACCGACTCCCGTGCATCTGTAACGAACAGCTTGAAATTGGACTCTATAGAGTCCAGTGTTTTGAAATCCTCACCCTTTGAAACGCCGCGTTCTGATTTGCGCGAAATGCCGATACGGGGTGCAAGCTTCTCCATCGCCGCCATTCCCAAATTCCTCAATCAGATCCGAATCGTCCTTGACATTCACAGCTTCCTTGTCCGAATCCACCAGCACCTTTAATTCGTCGAAATCCCTGACCTCCTTCTTCTGCGACGTTGGCACCGCCTCCGCAACCTTCTTCGTGAGGCTGAGCTGGTCGGAAACCTGAGAGAGCAGAGCTGAATCCAAGAACTCTTCGAGCTTCGCTACTGTTCTCGACTTGAACTGCGTAGGGGTGGGAGCTCTGCGGTAGCTCTGATTCTGAACATCTCCCCCATAAACGAATCTGAAGTTAGAGATTGAAATTGGTGAAATTAGTGAAGAATTTCAAAATTGTATGTGTGAGAGATATGTACAAGGAGTACGGGGATGAGATGGAGGAGATTGGCAGCGGGGAGATGGAGGAGGAGGGCAGTCGAACGAGGTGTTCCTGAATGTCTTGGAAAGTGGCGAGAGGGCCCGGGGATGAAGCTTTGGCTCTCTTGCTTTCTGCCATATTTGCGCGCGCAATGTTTGAGTTCAGAGCAAGTCCAAGCACATGAATTTCTGGCCCCTTTTTCAGTTTAACATAACGTGGTTAGGGTTCACAAATCAAACTTGTTTAACTAGAATTTGAAATCATTGTAATAGTTGCCCTAATCTTCACTTTTTTTGTAAAGAGGAATCCACATTCCTTGTGCAAACGTCATAATCAAAATCGTCAAGTTGCACTCTTTTCTCACGTTGTGGTATGGTGGAATCCACATTTCCTCTACAAACGTTATAAACAAAACTATTCAGTTGCACGCATCTTCACTTTTTTGTAAGAAGGAAAGTCAACGTTCCTCGTTTAAACATCATAATCAAAATCAATTATTCACTTTATAATCATCTATAGTCACCAAACATGTAGAAAAAGAAAAATAATAGCCTTACAAAAATTACAAAGCACCCATTATGTATAAAGGGATGATGGGTTCTCTTACAAAAAAATTCTGACGAAGAGCAACAAGATTTGACATTTACAACAAAAATACCAATGTGCAGTTTGGTCACCATGGCTCTTTTGATTCTTTGTATTTGTAGTGTACAATGCATGTATGTATATATCCATGATAAGTGAGAAGCTTCTTCGTAAACAAAATTTGATATGAGCGTTTCTAGGGAAGGGGGAATCAAACTCGAGACCTTGCGTACTAAATTTGTTTCGATTTAAAGGAGAGAAATTATGATCCTATATCTTCACCAGCACATAACCAATTAAGTAGGGCCTCCAAAAATATTGTTCTGCACTTTTCGCGGCAGCCCAAAATTTTGGTATGCTCTGATTTCTCCGTCCAAAGTGGCTGTCACAATTACCAAACCCCAAGCTGTTGCTTGCGTTGTTTGGCTAGCATTATTGTTGCCTATATTGTCGAGCCAGGACCAAGAGGAAGACCAAGATGATGTGGAGGCACTACCGGCAGACATAGAACTTGAATCACCATACCTAATAGAGGAAGGGTCCGAATTGAACGACTCTCCAATCCCCGATTCTGTTCGGGATATTTGAGCTGGATCTTGATCTTCCTGCGGCGGAGTTGAAGGTATTTGATCCGATGCGTCTCCCTTGTTGTTGTTGTCTTTGTTGTTTTTCTTCGGAAGAGGTGGTAGCATTCTCTTGCTTACACCTGCATCTTCTTGAGTAGGGGATGCATTGCCGGATTGTGGTTGTTGCGTTGAGCGTTTTGATTGTCTCTTGGAATGTTGCACAAGGACAGGTGGAGGGTCACCCTTTATGGTGCCTGGCCATGGGATTGCTACTGAAACATCTTTGCACTGAAAATGTTCGTGGGAATTGGTGCTAATGATGCTTTTTTTTCCCGTGGCTGAAATTCGGGGCTCATCCCGCCTCCAAATGTATACGTGAGAGTCTTCACTAGCACATACGACATACTTCCCGTTTGGAGTGAATGAAGCTCCAATTTGGCTGCTCATATTTCGAAAACCTGTTTGTTATCAAAATTATATTTCCAATTTTATTTGCTGAGCAGAAGTTTTATAGAGAATTAATTGAGAAAGTGAAAAGGTTCTGAGGATTTGATGAGATGCATACCTCTAAACTTGTGAGTCACGTTTGTGCCATCCAAAATCCGAATCCGAGAATCAGCAGACGTGACAAGCATTTCAGTTGGGTTTATCGGTGAAAACTGTTTCCATTGAAAATAAGAGAGGACGTAAGAAGCACTTCAGATGGATTTTATGTGCGCAAGCAAACTGTACAACTAGAGAGTCGAGAGATTTCTACATTACCTGGAAACCTGTAATCTTTTTGGCTTGATTCTTCTTCTTGTTTTGAATATCAATCTGACTATGCTGACTTAATTTACAATCTGGATTTCAAAACAAGACGAGCTTTATCAATTATCATAGACTGTCTGAATTCGCATTGCCTACGAAAAAGAAACTAGAAGAGCAACTCATACCTTCTGCGTTGTACATGCGACAATTTCCTTTGTGTGAACCAATGATGCAAGCCTAGAGTTTTGAAACAGATTTGAAGCAAGATTAATCCAAATAGTGACGAAATTTTACACGAAACATGCAAAAAGAAGAACATCTAAAAAGAAAAGAAATAGTACACAATAGAGTTGTACCTGGCCATCTGGGGTATAGGAAGCAGCAGTGACCATTTCATAAAGATCAGTCCAGTCCACGACTTGCCTAACAGCTACGTTCCACAATCGAATCTTTGCATCGAGTGAGCCGCTGATAAAGTAATTGTCATCCAAAGGATTGAATTGTATGCAAGTCACTGCAAGACCAGTAACCCGAGTCAAAACTCAAGAAACTATACAAGGAACAACATGATACAATGCTTCTATGTGTGTGTATTGGTAGTGATTTTCACACTCCCGTTTTTCTCCATCTTCATTCCCCTTTCTTTTACATCCCTTGATCCTCCTTTACCTTTATTCAATAGAGGCTATAAAAACATGGAGAAGAACGAGGAACAAAATGGGAGAGCGGAAATCACTACCTGTGTGTATTTTGCATGCTTTCAGACAACAAATACAAACAAAAGGTAAGCATTGTTTTACATAATATATGCATATCTTACCGTAATCATTGTGGGCAAACAACTTTAAACAAGTCTTGGTCTCCAAGTCCCATAACCTAACAGTTTTGTCCATTGAAGATGAAAGCAATAGCTGCAAATTGATTAAGTTATATCAGCCTAAATTAGCCCAACCTTAAATTAATCAATTGAAGAAAAGAACATTTAGAAAGGAGCTGACCTGATCTCTGGACCAGGACAGGTCCAGAACAGCATCCAAATGACCTTCAAAAGAGCAAAATGGTTTCTCCGAAAATGAAAACACTGTTTCGGGCACATGCACATATTCTGGGATTGGATTGCTCTTTCTAGTAGACCCACCCTTTCCCTTCTTCTTCTTCTCCTTCTCGGATGGCCCAACCGCAGCTTGATCAGACATTGATGGCGAACGATCAGGGGTGGAGGACCCGAGAGAGTGATGAAGCGGGGTCGAATTCCCATCCAATGACATAATCTCACACTCTTGCACTTCCCACACATGAATAACCCGATCCTCTCCTGCACTCGCAAGAAACCTTGCATCTAAGCTAAACTTAATAGCCCAAATTGACCCCTCGTGAGCTTGAATCTCTTGACACAAATGTAATGCCGATAACTCCTTGTAATGCTTCCCTGTCTGCCTAACTTTGACCCATTCCGATGAAGCCGACGAAGAAGAACTCGAGTTCTTGGCGGATTTCTGCTCCGGCGGTGGTGTCAGCGGCGGCGTCGTGTTTTCCCTCTCTTTCTCCCCAATCAACACACTCACAGCGGTCCCCACGCCTCGTATGCTGTTCTTCAACAGAGCAACCCCTCTTCTCTTGCTCATCCTCAGGCTCTTCGAAACAAACGAATTCGCCCCTGCACCGAGCTTCCTTTCGTCGCCGCTCCCTTCGCTGGAAACGCTCTGTCTTCGCATAACCTCTTTCACCACTGGCGAGTACCCGACACATTTCTCGAACTCGTCCATCGTCAATTGCTTCCCCGTTTGGAGATCGCTGAGTCGATTCCAGCACCCGTCCTGATCGTACTCGTTCACGATGAACTCAGTCCCCGTGTCCAGATTCTTAATCAAGAAGAAGGCTCCGAACCGGTTGTTCGAGAAGACCGACGACAATCCACCGCCCGTCCGAACCGATCGGCTCTTGGGAGTAGCGTCTCCGACTTCGTTCGGGGACGCTCTAACCGATTCGGTGTACGGACATATTCTCGAGCGAGTTGCGGCTATGGCGGAGCAAGTCCTCGTAAGCCGTTGCTTCGAGATTGTTCCGATTATCTCTTCCTTCCTTTGTTTATCTACCGAGAAAGCTTCAATGTCGCCCTCCGACCTCGAACGGACGAGCACCACCGGCAATGGATCATGATCAGGCTCCGGCTCCGACTCTGGCTCTGTCTCCGATACCGGCTGATCCGACGATACTTGTGCTTTTTCTTTGGCCCGAGTGATTGACCGGGGGATTGGAACGACGCCGTTTGTGAGTTTGTTGGAAACGAGGCGTTTAATGCTGGTTAGTTGTTTGAAGCTGACGAGGTCTTTTCCAGGTCCTTGGGCTAACCCCATGCCCTGCAATAATCGTTTCCGCCGCTCAGTGATAGACCCGGGCGCCTCCATCCAGATGTTGTAATCCGGCGTCATTGGAGCCGCGGAAGTAGACGGTGGCTCCATCGGAGCGGCTGCGGTGGAGGCGCGAAAATCGACATCGTTTCGAACAGAGGAGACACATGAGGCGAATGAAATGCGACTGTCGTCGAAATCCTCATCTTCGGAGGAGGATGCTGATGAAATTGAGGTTCCACCATAAAACCAATTGGCAATATGGGGAGTAGCCCAAGACCATATAAGCACATAGCAAACCTTGTCCCTCACCAATGTGGGACAACTCTCAACACGCCCCCGCACGTGTGGCGGATTTTCAAGCCTACACGTGGACAACAACTGGGTGACGTGGAGCGCGTGTGGCCGTTTGGCTTCACACGAGGACAACCCGCTCTGATACCATGATGAAATTGAGGTTCCACCATAAAACCAATTGGCAATATGGGGAGTAGCCCAAGACCATATAAGCACATAGCAAACCTTGTCCCTCACCAATGTGGGACAACTCTCTTTGCTATGTGCTTATATGGTCTTGGGCTACTCCCCATATTGCCAATTGGCAATATGGGGAGTAGCCCAAGACCATATAAGCACATAGCAAACCTTGTCCCTCACCAATGTGGGACAACTCTCAACAGATGCCTCGAGGTCGAGAGGAACGACGGAGGAGGCGCGTTCCTTTGACTCGAAAAAGCGGTCGTCGTCATCGTCGTCCCGGAGGCCGTCCCAGTTCATCGTCAACGTCTTTTTCCGCTCCATCTTCATGGTGCATTAGGCAAATACTGCGCAATCGAATAGGAAAAATGGTAATTTTGTTGCGGTTGATGATGAAATTACAAAGAGAAATTGGGAATTTTTTGGGAATTTTCTGCGCGAGAAAGATTGAGAAAGTGGAAGAGAGAAAAAAGAGGGAGTTTGGTGGTTGATTACCGTTATTGAGGAAAATAGAAACAGTCAAGGGAGGGAAGAAAGAAGACGCTTTAATTAATTAATTAATTAATTGATTAATTAAATTAATTAGTGGATTCCTTTATCTCTTCTCTACTAATTAACAAAACATTCATTAACCCCCTTTACTAATTAACAAAATACTCATTATCAATCAAAATCCTATAAAATTAATTAACAAAACACTCGTTATCAACCAAAATCCTATGAAATTACCAGTTTAACCCTCTAATTAAAACAGAATATTAATAAGAAATATGGGGTAGAAATGTAATTTTACACAATCAAAATTTTTTTTTTTTCAAAACCTCATTTACATGTAATCATAATATATCTCGAATTAAAAAATAATAAAAAATAAAAACTTCCCACTACCATATTCTCTATCACTCTCTTCCTCTTTCAAAAACAAAAATAAAAAATTTTCTTTCACAGTTTGTGTGTCCATATGTTAATTTCTTTTATGATAATTAGGATTTATTATTACAATTTTTCCATGTATGTCGTGCGGGCTCTCTACGGCATCGGGCCTGCCACTCACTTCTTGCCACGTCACTGCTTTGTAAAAATTCGTTGGTGGACTGGACTGCTGTTTAAGGAAGTTTGGAACTCTGAGATGTAAAGCCCAATGTCTCCCATGTTTGATGTGATCCATTATTAGGACTAACAAGAGACGGTCTATCCATCAAACGAAAGGTGAAAGCTGGATTGTGAAAATTACCATCCAAAATCATGAATATTGGTGCACTCAACTTTTTCTAGAGTGTTGTCATTTAGTACTATCGTTAAAAGATATTCTTTTTCACTTGTCTGTGGTTGATTACCATTATTGAGGAAAATAGAAACAGTCAAGGGAGGGAAGAAAGAAGACGCTTTAATTAATTAATTAATTGATTAATTAAATTAATTAGTGGATTCCTTATCTCTTCTCTACTAATTAACAAAACATTCATTAACCCTCTTTACTAACTAACAAAACACTCATTATCAACCAAAATTCTATGAAATTAATTAACAAAACACTCATTATCAACCAAAATCCTATGAAATTACCAGTTTCATTCTTGCCAAAGGCGAATTTGAACTACATTATTGTTAGCTCATTGTGAGCTTTAGTGATTCCTCCATCCCTTAATGTAGATAATATTGTTTGTTAAAAAAAAAAAAAATTTCTAAAGCGCCAATAACAACTTCCTAAACTTATAAAAAGGAAATTCATGTGTTGTGCGTGCTTTCATCGAATTAAAGTTCCCGTGTTTAGTGAGATTTAAAATGATATTTCCAAATTGAAAACAAAACAATAAAAATCTCGTGGATCAAGTAAGAATGTTCTTACTTTGATCTTACAATACAAAACCCTTTGTCTGCTTGGATTAATTCATCTGTAAAATAAGCAAACAGATGGCCTTTCATGAAGAAACAATAGGGAAAAGGATCCGGCGAATAAGCAAACAGATGGCCTTTCATGAAGAAACAGTAGGGAAAAAGATCCTCGTCGGATCCTTTTCTTGGGGATTCAGGTACCGTTTGGTACGTGGGACGGGACGGAACAGAGTGGGACAAGGCGTTCCGTCCCACGTTTGGTGCGCCTAAAACGGGTGGAACGAGTTGTTCCACGGAACAAGTTTTGGGTGAATTTTTGTTCCACCTCACCCCCTGGAACGACTCGTTCCACATCCGTGGAACACAAAATTATAACCTCTCCGTCTCCTTCTTCTTCATCCTTGTTTCCATCCGAGGGCATCTTTGCTCCCGCTCCGTTCCGTTCCGTCCCGTCCCGTTCCGTTCCATCCCATCCCGTCTGCATACCAAACGATACCTCAGGGATCTCATGATAGTGATCGTTCATTGTACATCGTGCGATCATAAATTATTTGAAATTTAAAATTTAAAATTAAATATAAATAGTATATAATGAAAACTGACCTCAGAATGTATAATGAACGACTACACTCATGAGATTCTTGAATCCTCAGGAAAAGATCCGGAACAATAGTACTAGATCCCACGTCTAAATATTCATATTATATTCACTATATATTAATCTCGTACTTACAAGTTTATAAAACTAATTTATCATGCGACATGGGACTTGGAGCATGTTTGCCTTTCTTGGGAACATAATTCAGATTTTCTTTTATGGGTGAGGATCCTCTCCTAATCTAAGGATGAGGATCCTCATGACCAAAGGATGTGGATAGTTGGATGAAAATCCAACGGTTATAATTATTATAACTTTAAAGGGACTCTCTATTTGTAGCCGTTGGATTTTCATCCAACGATCCACATCCCTTGGTCATGAGGATCCTCATCCTTAGATTAGGAGAGGATCCTGTCCTTCTTTTATAATATATTGTATGCATATATATATATATATATATATATATATATATATATATATATTATTTAAAACCAAACTGTCTATTAATAGAACCTTATTTGTCAACCAAAATTCCATGAAATTGTCGTTCGAACTCTGTAACCAAAATTGAACAAAAAAGGGCAATTTAGGAATTACATGCAACATAAATTTTTCTGTTTTTTACACCAACCTCATAGCTAGTCGTGGCAAATCAACACATTGAGTTGTTAATAGGTATCTATTAAGACTTATTTAGTTTGACTTTATCTTATAATATCATGATTAATCTCACATCCATATTACAGTAATCACATATTTAATTACACACGTACAACAAGTGAGCACTAGTACAGATTTAAGAGAACGCTATGAACAGTATCTTCTCCCCGTTCTCTAAACGAAGGCCTCCTAATAAATAACGATTAAAAATGTCAAAGCAAAGCTTTACCACGTACGGTCAAATGATAAGTTCAAACCAATAAAAATATTAGAATTTAACTATAATACTTACATGTATTTAATATGATCATCACCTCAACGAGCCGTTTTTATCAAATAAGCAAGAGTGTAGAAAATTATTAGAATAATCTATATGATAAAAAATTGATAACTATTTGAAAAATGAAAACCACCGGGTGAGGGTAAAGGTTAGACTAGCTTTCAGCAAATGTGTTAGTTTTCAACATTGTGCTTTGGTTTTTAAGCTTCGAATTGAACTCTATATTGATTTTATCCTAGAATTTGAACATATGAATACTCTTATAATTTTACATGAGCAATATTTTACACTAATTTACACTAAAAATAGTTGTTTGGATCTGAATTTTAGTTGTTTGAAACAAGACTCTAATATTCACGGCAATCCACCCCCTACCGCTTTCATGAAATTAATTACGTAAAAAAAGATAATTCTCACAATAAACTCATAGCCTATGAGTTACTACTTGTAACTGACTAAGTTACGAATTAGAAACAAGGTGTAATGTAACACTTATTTAAATTAATTAATTTTATTAATTTTGGACTTTATTTCGAATAATAAATACCATACTTATGTTTTGTCTTAAAATAGTCCCTAAAGGAAAAAACAAACGTTTGAAAAAATGAAATAAAACTCGAAATTAATATATATCAATTGAAACACAATGTGGCAATATTATATTGCAATTGCTCCTGAAAAAGAAAAAAAATCATAACATATATATATTTCATCAGTTTCATGATCTTTTATCTTTAGCAGGAGAAGAGAATAACACCTCGAGCACAAAAGAAACATAAAATCTTTCAATGCATCTCTCTCTCTTTTCTTCTTTCTTCTTTCTTCTTTTTCCATCTTTACAACGTCTTCTTCCCTTTAACCAAGATCTAACAAAAATTGAAGGAAAAAAAAAACGAAAAAAGATGGAGCTGAGAGATTAGAATTTTAATTAATTATGAATGATGGGTTACCATGAATAATATGGATGAACAAAACTCGAACTGCAGTTTAACTAATCACTCTGATCGTCTGGCTTTCTTGATTTTGGCGCGCCCATCCGAGGCGAGGGAAAAGTTGACCAAAATATCATATCCAGTTGTGCTGTTGTAAACTGAACCTTTCTGCGAGCGGGCGGCGGCGGAGGCGACGGCGACCGCGACGACATTTTTCTCTTTAGAAAGCGTTTGGGTTTGCCCGGAGCAGGCGGGCATTCTGTCATCGGCGGGATTTTGTGCTCCAGGGACGTCGGCGTTTTGAACCCGTCGTCGTCGTCATCCACGACGTCCTTGTCGTTCGTCGATGATTCATCTTCCATCGGGGACGGCGGCGTCTTGCGGTCTTGTTTTGCCGGGGTGTTAATGTGATCTGGTGTAATGTTCTGGGACTGCTCTGGTTCTTGTTTCTTGGGCTGTTCTTGTTGTTGACGATCATGAGGCGCATCATCGTGATCCGACGGCTTGGATTGAAACTCCGACATGGGTGTCTCGCTCCGGTCTTGTTTGTGTGAATTTGAGACGTTGAGGACGGAGATCCGGTCGACTAGGTTCGACTCCATGAACGACGAATGCAAGAGGAAGACGGAAAGAAGATATTGGAATTAATGGCGGGTGCAAGAAGAAGACGAATGCAAGAAGAGGACGGAAATTTAGAATATACAGGATGTATTGATCGATATAGATAATCTGATCGAGTGATCGAATTCACAATGTTTTGGTATTTTCCCTATTCCTGATTGGATTGGGTTTTAGGGATTTCCGTGAGAGCTTGCTTATTTGTCTATGTGAACTTTTTGAGGTAGAGAAAAGAAGGGAAACGGTTTTAACTATATAAGATTGAGTTTCCGAGTCTTTTTAGAAGATAAAGAGTTTTTTTTTTTTTTTTTTTTTTAATGTAACCGGAACAACGAGGGGAGAGGGATAGAGTTTGTGTCCATTGGATCCTACACCAAAAGCGAGAGGGATTGAAATTGTAACTCTTACACTAATAAATCGATGAGTTTTTATCATTAGATATCCTTGAAATAAAAAATCAATGCATGAAGTCCTTGAAAATACAGTTTTGTCAAAAATTCTATTATATGATGATGCTAGACATATATGGGTCCCATAAGATTTATGGGTTTTTATCATGAATAGTTTCTGAAATTGAAAATCGATAAATGTAGTCACCTTAAATAGGTGTTGCAAATCAATATGGTTAGTCTGTCACAGTTCTGTCAAAATTTTTGTTAGATGCCGATGTGGATTTAATAATTTAATAATTAATTGAAAAAGTTGTCAAAATGCCTTTTTGCGCAATGGGATTATCTCGTGGTAGAGCTCGCCGTTCTCCGCGTTACCAAGATTACCAGGGAGTGCCCAATAAGCTCTCCAAGATTAAGGTTGCGAGGATGTTGATCGCTCAAATGTTAACAGTGATGTCACATAAGTCGCCTACAATCCAAGCCGTCATCAAAGGTGGTCTTGATCCTGGTCCAATTTGGTGAACAGTGTTGAAAAGTGTAAAGATAGGTGTCTTGAGAATTTTTTTTTGTTTTCATAGAAGGGCAGGCGAAGGGCGAAGGCTACCATAGATAGAGGTTGAGGAGTATGGGTTGGATCAGAGATGATTGTTGGACTGGGTTTTGAGTTGACAATTTTTAATTATTATTAAATTATACCTATTTCTAATTTATTTTTAATTTAATTAGACTTATGGAACTCATTTATGTGCTACATTAGCGCATAACAGAATTTTTGACAGAAGTGTGACGGAAGAACCACATTAATTTAACACACCTATTTTCAAGAATTACATTAATCAATTTTCAATTTTAAAGATCATCTTAATAGTACGGACCAATTTCAAAAATTATATGTGGTAAAAACCTTAAATCGATTGAAACTCTCTTGAAATTGGTTATGGATGGGAGGGTGGAATAATATGAGAATATCTTCTCGTGGTATTTAGAAGGTGCTTTGTTTAACTTGCAAGCAAGCGTGGGCCCAAGTAAATTTTATTTTCCTTTTGAGTTTTTAAAGTTTGTTTTAATTTGAATTTCATGATTCTAATTAATTTGTACCAAATAGTATCAAAGTTAGCTATATGCTCAAGTCCTAATTTAGCCATACATGTAAGGTGAATTTCCATAACTTTCTATGTTGTCGCGTAATGTATTTTTACAATTAGTATTATTTAACTCTAGGTTTCCAATTATGAGTTAATTCTGCAACAAATTATGTTTTGTTCATCTAAAATGTGCAAAAAATTATAAAATTTATTAGATAAAGTTGATATGAAAATGCTGACAATCAAATTAACTACTAACTAATTGTGGCTCAGTTAGTTTTTAGCATGATAATTCCTGAAAAATAATTTTAGTTAAAAAATATAATAATTTTGATGGTTGAATAACGCCCTGAATGTACCACATTAAGGGGGTGGTTGGATCCACCGACTCACAAAGTGGGTAACAATAAATAAATTTACCATCTAACTCTACAAACCTATCGTAACTAACACGGTTGCAGCAGTATCTCCCATCTTCACGATGTGGGTCTTGCATCTGTGAAATTTTTTTCCCAACTGTACTTGCATCACCTCCAACCATATGACTAACCTAAAAAGTTGTTGGCACGATAAGTTTTTTGACGCAACTGTTACAACCGCTACGTGATGTTATTGTCTGTGTATATTATTTTACGTGTTTCAAAATTATTTGAGATTTTGCTCTTTTTAAGAAGTGTGTTTTATTACAAGTGTTTTTATTCGAAACATGTTGATGTTTTCATTCATATAATTCAAGTGCGTATTATTTTATATATAGCAAGGATATAATTACATTTATAAACACCACACCAAAACCTCACTAGGGAGTTTTACAGCACAAACTAAAACAACTACCCATTACAATAAACCAACGAGCGACTTACTTAAAAAACACTTGAATGTGCTTACTAAATAAGTACTCCAATTTGTTTTTTCAATGCTTCTAAGATTTAGAAATATTTTTACAAAGTTTTTTTTCAAACATAGTCAGAACGTCTTTCGTAATCCAAAAATACTTCTAGTCATTCAAAAAACAATTAGAAACATGTATTTAGGATAATCCCTTCATTTCTACTTGCTCTACCTAAATTTGTATAAATTAAAATCGTCTGCCACTCAAATTACAACGCGTGAGACGGTGGAATAGTCAGACCATAATACATATTGGTTGTTAGTTTCTACCATCCATACCCATAAAGGATAATTAGAATTGTACAGGAAAATAAATAGGGAGAGTCTCTGGATTAACCTAACCCAATAAAAATCTCAACCAAGTCATTAACTAAATGAGCGAAATTTCCTTAAATACAAAGCCAAAAAAAAAAAAAAAAAAAAAAGATGGTGATGGTGATGCTTTTGTAGCTTAGGATTCCTTCCCAAAACTCATGAAAAATAGAGGGAAAGGTTAGGATTTGGTAACCTTGCAATCCAAATCCAATGCGATATGATAAATTAGTTCAGAAATAACCAAACGAGATCGCGGTTTTGAGGGAAAAGCGGGGACCTCGTCCTTTGGGAGTGCATGGTTTTCATCATCAAAATTAGGTTTGTAGCTTTTGGGATTGCAAGATTTCAACTCCACCTTCCTTCCATGTAACTAACGTGAAGATAACGGTCCAATCCTTAATCATTAGGGTTCTTTTTCTTGTTTCCACCCACCCTAATTTTCTCCCTCTTAATCTGGATTAGAAAGTGTGCACACTCTTTGACATTCACATTATGTTGATTTGCTAACCACCCAATAGCGGAACTAGAAATTTTTTACCAGTTGGACTAGCTTAAAAATTTAAATCTTTATAAATAAAGAAACTTGATACCTTATTTTTCATAGTATCAGCTAGCTTAAAAAAATTCACAAGGTGAGTAAAAAATTTTTGTAATTAAACAAATACGTGTTAAAATTAAACAAATCCAAACTTGTATATGTACAAAAAGTGATGAGAAAAATAACGTAAGAAAAAGAGATGGTTTGCAAACTGTATTATATAATTTTATATAGTTAAACCTAGAGAATTCGAATTAGTGACTAAATATTTGGTGGGCTACATTCGAAAATCAATCAAAATTACATGTAAAATTTTATTTTTCACCGCAAGATACCTAGGCTATAGCCCAGGGCAGCCCTTAACTTGGCTCCGCCAGTGTAACCACCTATTAAACGTGGGGTCTGTTTTACTAATTCAAGGACTTGGGGCGTGCTTAATTTGACTTTCATATGAGGTAACAATGAATCACTCGCTAACACCACACTCGACTCATCCATAAAACAAATAATCACTTTAATGCTCTGCTTAGTTACAATTCCATGCTACTAGGCTCGGCGATAAGAAAGTGTACACTTAGTTTTTACTTTGTTGAAAGAGATTCTTAGTTCAATCTCATCAACAACATTAATTTGGATATAAAAAATAAAATAAAAAGTAAGAATGAGGCAACATATCTCGTAGACGAGAAATTTTTTCATAAAACGGTATTAACACCACTGTGACAATCCAGGCCCTGATTTTATGCAAAAGTCCCTCCAAATTGTCATATATTAGTAGCCAGGAATGCCACAATAACCATTACCCGCTTCCATCTATATTCGCAATTTCTTATCCTCGTTGATGTACAAAGCCCCCCACATATGGATACCATAGAAAACTTATATGTCAAATGGTAGAATCCTTGTCACTTAGTACTACAGTCTAGTGATATTCCTCTTCACTTGTAAGTGAAAGGATTTAGGTTCGATTATCGCCAAAGGCGAATTTGAATTATATTATTACTAGCTCATTGTGAGGCTAAGTCATCCCCTCCCCCTTAGTGTGGATAATATTTTTTATTCAAAAAAAAAAAATGGTAGAATACTTCACTTCTACACCTAGGACAAATGTTCAGTTGGAACTTGGAAAAATAAAAATAATATACAATTATTCCATTGGAAATATTACCAACCTCATCAAGAATTTCATCAAATCTTCAATATTAAGAATCAGAAGAGCATCTTCAAATAAGATGTCAAAAGTGCTAAGTAGATATTTAAGAGTAAATATATATATAAAAAAAAAAAGCAACAAAATTTTCTCGAACCGATGCTTCATTCCTGTCGTGGAATAGCGTCTAGGCACTTGTTGTCTAATTTGACGTTGCTGTCAAATTGAGCTTAATTTTGGGTTTTTAATAAACGTGCTCTCATTTAATATTAAAACTTTGGGCTAACTGTAAGAATATGATTGCCTATCTTTTTTTTGTCAAACGATAAATTTAGTTAGATTAGATGTTAAATTACTCACTGACATGATTTGAACTCACACCGTCATGTAAGAGTACAACATTTTTCCACCACTGCGGTAAAATGCCACTTACTTAATATTTATTAGTGCAATAAATACAACTCAAAAGGAGATGAAAATCAAATTGTATTTAACATATCAGTTGAAACAAAAAATTGTACAAGACGTTAAATTGCCAGATAAATCATTATATTCAAATTTTAAGTGTCCTTTAGTTTTGAAAATGAATGAACTAAACGTCAGAGAATATGGTTAGAAAGATCATCGGCTCATATAGTAATTATGAGAGGTGAAACGACGTACAAAACAAAATATAAACAAACAATGTACAGAGGACACAAACTCGCATGGAGAGGGGAATATTGTAAAGGGGTTTTGCATATTCTTCGTCATGATTTTGTCCCCAATGCCAAGTTGCCAACCATCATGTCTCATGTCACACAAATACAATCATCCATCTCCAGCTCCAGATTCAACACCCTTCTCACGAATCTTCATCGGACTTTCGTTTATGAATTTAAATGTCTTATTAACAAGGCTGCCAATTGCAACCCTACCCAGAATACTCCTACCCTGGCTTGCAATCTATATCAACTAACCTTTCTTGTTTTCTATTGTTCGGGCATGTTACTCCATAATTAATTTTCCTTTTTTTGGTTATTGCGATATCTATTAACAGCTGTTAGTCAATTATGTGCATGTGAGCGATTAATATCAACGGCCATCCAATTGTTTATGTGCTTGTAAGTGATTAACATTAGAGGGTTGAATATATCCATCTATGTGCGTGTAGGTGATTTAGGTGATTTAACGGGCAGCTCGTATACTATACAACTCTATAAATTCAAAGTAATCAAATCTAACAAATTAGTCTTAGAGCATCTCTAATGGAGTAGGCAAATGAGCAGTCAACCCCATTTTGATGATTTGCATTGGCAAAAACATGCTCTGGTAGTATTTACGTGCGAGTAAATGATTAATATCAACGACTGACAGTTATTTACGTGCGTGTAAGTGACGAACATCAACCGTTGGTAGTCATTCATGTGCTTGTAAGCGACTTAATTAATGCACACATGTGTGTAACAACTCTAGAATTTTAAAGTCATCAAATCAAACAAAGTGATAGGTAGGTTGGATATGTAGAGATTTGATTGACTGTAATATCAGAGTTAGGAATAGTGAGCCTTCTATAAAACTAATTTTGGAGGATTAGTCAATTAATCATGAGATGAGGCTCACTACTTATCAATAATTAACAAACTACTTTTACAAAACAATAATAATAAACAAACTGCCTAAGTGATCCTCCTCCATGAAAGTCCTCACATAGCTCGATCGATCTCTCCATGCCCATTTGCCTATTTTTATCAACCATCAATATATGGTAATTTTTAATATGCCAAAAATATAATCTAGAACAACAAGTGTCACTATATAATTAGTTGAAATTTTTTTTAATTGTATAAGAACACTTAGTGTTTCGAGCCGTATTTCCAGCACAATAAAAAATCTCTCCAATATATGAAAGTATGCATGCACGTGTTATGTGTCGAATGGAAATTTGGGACCATAAACTGAAGGATGATTCATCAACTTTTGGAAGATGCCCTGTTGGGCCAATGGCTATGCAAAAAAGAAAAAACAACTTTATATTATCATCTTTGGAGTATAAATTAGAGGCCATTGCCCACTGGCCACGATGTTGTGTCGCTCGTTTAGTCATGGCTCTTATGTCAGGAAATCAGATCCGAGCTGGCCCAACGCAACTTCCACAATCATGGCTATATGGACCTTGTTCTTGATATCCAGATTTACTAACATACTTTGCTATGGATGTGGACTCTAGTTAATATTAAAAATATATTAGTTGCTTGTATTATACTTTATCAATTCCGAAATTTTCAAACACCTGTCAACTTCATACTTTCAAATATAAATTAAAGTATTCATTCTGAGGCACCCCTATCGAAACACAATAGTTTATTTTCAACTTGGAGAGACCAATCACAATACAACACATGTCAACATCATAATAAAACTCTTAGAGTCACACATCGATCGCGGACGAAAGCGTGCGACTCTCCTCAACTATAAAAATGTAGGAGACCATTCTCTTACAGTTAATCCCTAATGTCATTATTGTACTCAAATCATTATTAGAACTTACTAATGATGATTATGCTTAAACCATTGTACTATGTAAACTCCAAATTATTAACGAGGACTCCTCTACCCTCGTGAAAGTAGCCCAACTTAGGGTAAACCATGTCTATCTTGTGTTTGCTTCCATATATTTATCTCTTTACGTATTATCCCCACTTAGTGACCATAACAACTTTGCGAATATCACAAACTTAACACTTTACGTTGTTATAAAGTCTCATTGTTTTTGTGCATCAACATTAGTATTGTGGTACAAGTAGATAGTAAAAATAGTATTACTAATGTTAATTAAGCCTAACGTTCAGTGAGTTTAGTACTTAATCCCGAACCTTTCCCTGCTCCACCTAGCATGGGGTCTTTTCATATGTGATCTAGCAACGATACAGCTTCAATTGCAGTTATCTCATGTCATGCACATCTTTGGACTAGAGATTGAATCTATTCATAGAAATTAGACTCAATTTGATCCGATTCAATCTATGGTTATTGGCCAATTAAATTCAAGCCAAACTAAATTGGACCGGTTACTTTATATTTATTTTTCACATGTCTCATTCTGAGTGGATGATTCTATACTCGTTTACATAATTAATTTTGAAAATTCTTGGACTTTCTTTTTCTGTTTCCAAGTTTTAACCAAGGTGTTTAGTTGTTGGAAATATTTACTCTTGTTTTTATCTTGAGGAAATGACATCGGGTTATATGATAAGAGAAATCGAACGAATTCCTCACACTAGAATCTGCTAGCAACCCTTGAATTTACTAGAAATATAAAGAGAAAACTCATGTTTATTGAATAATAGTCGATACGATTACAAACTAAATGTCAAGATGACCTATTTATAATGTAACATAACCCTAGAAACCGAATTAAATATAGTAAACATCATAATTCGCTAAAATTCGAATTAAATATAACAAGAAGTCTTGTAGATACCGTCGTTCTCTTCGAATCCGTATATTACGGGCCCAACTGAATATGAGAAACCAGAATTGCGTCAATTTGGACAACACAAGGTCCAAAACTGCCACTTTTGGGATATAGCAACAACAAATAACCTATTGACATGTGAATTACTAATTTTTCAATCACTTTTGTTTATTTTTTGATGCTTCCTTCTTTTAATTTTATTGCACGTGAAATAATTAATTTCTATCATCCATCATAATATTTCACTTTTGTGATTTCGAATCCGAAACCACCTTATAGGGAAGAAAAAAAATCAAATGGGCATGAACCTGGACAGACCCAACATGACTAAATCGAACCAAGCTTACCAAACCGAGTCTTTCTTGAAATAGTTTAATTTAGCTTCGTTGATAATATGCAATTTAGTTCGACCGATCAAATTGAACCGAAGCGAACCAATCCGAAGATGCTTACTATATCCCAATACTCAAAAGAATGCATTTGCAATTCAGTGTAAAATAAGGGGTAAAACAGTAAATCAGGACAAAAGATGGAAGAAAGCCCCACCACTAGAACAGGAATGGCACAGGACAACTGGATCCACAAGAGGCCCAGATCAAAGTGACGCGTCGCGTGGACCGTATTTAAAGTCTCTTCCTGCAAAAGGACCAACGGTGGGGATTCGATTCAGACCGAATTTGCAGTGCATTTAATTTCGGGGGCGGAGTTCCAAATTTCATTCGCATTTCATTTGGCTCGGCAAAATTTGTGGATTTCCAATTTTTGTTTTTCCGCTCGTTTTTTCGTGTCCGCCCGTCACGCCCGTGCCTTTATTGTTTTTTGTTTCCATTTCGAACCAACACCCGAGGCCCTCAAGGCGGGTAGCAGCTCATCCGAACCTCAACCCCATAAACTCGCGTTTTCTAGGGTTTCGGAAACAGGTGAATCCCCTCTCTCTCTCTCTCTCTCTCTCTCTCTCTCTACATTTCGATCCCGTTGTAATCGTGTAATGTGCTCAAGATTTTCAAGATTTTGGTTCCATTTTTTGGTGGATTTTGCTGTTTGGTGGTCGATTTTGCTGCATTTGGTTTTTGGTTGTGATGTTTGATCGGTCTGTGTAAATTTTGGTAGATTTGTGCCTTGATCTGTTTGTTTGTAGGTGATGAGGGGTTTCCATTGCTGATTTTTAATTAATTTTTGAAAAAAATAAGGAGCCAAGAAATATATATGAATTATGTTTGGATTTCAGTCTATTGTTTATCTTTATGCTTTTTTTGTTTTTGGTTTTCTTATTTCGGAATTGGGTTGGTGTGGATTTGATGTTGGCTTTTCGTGTTTGTTAACTTCAATCTCTGTTGTATGCACACCAATGGCAATCGGTGTCGATTTCTATGCAGCGTTTGTGTGAGACAAGTGATAAGTCCATTCAATGTGATGCATATTGTTTGAGTTTATGTGTTGGGGTGAATTTAGGTTTTGAAATTTATGTGGTGTGGATTTGTCCTGTTTATTTGCTTGCAGGAAGTAGAAGATGGCGGAGAGCGAGGACATTCAGCCTCTTGTCTGTGATAATGGAACGGGAATGGTTAAGGTATGCGAAACAGATTTCCGTCCCAGCTTGTACAATGTATAACAGAATATCAATCTGTATGTATTTTAAGTGGTATGGATCTAAGGTGCAAGAAAGTGGACTTAGTTTGGTTGAAACATTGTTGTATAGGCTGGATTTGCTGGAGATGATGCTCCAAGAGCCGTGTTCCCTAGCATTGTTGGCCGCCCTCGTCACACTGGTGTTATGGTTGGTATGGGTCAGAAAGATGCATATGTTGGGGATGAGGCTCAGTCCAAGCGTGGTATCTTAACCCTGAAATACCCAATTGAGCATGGAATTGTGAGCAATTGGGATGACATGGAGAAGATTTGGCATCATACCTTCTATAATGAACTTCGTGTTGCTCCTGAAGAGCACCCAATTCTCCTCACTGAAGCACCTCTCAACCCTAAGGCAAATCGTGAGAAGATGACCCAGATCATGTTTGAGACCTTCAATGCTCCAGCTATGTACGTAGCCATCCAGGCCGTGCTTTCCCTCTATGCCAGTGGTCGTACTACTGGTAAGCTATTCAATCAGATTAGATATTGCACTAACTCTGTTCTTTATGAAATTGTTTTTATGTTGCATAAATTGGTTTGGCCTTGTCGATAAACAAGCATTTTACGGTTCAGCCTAAAATTTTCAAAAGAAAAAAGGTATGATAGGCGACTATCTTTAAATGAGTTCACAGTAGATAATATGGGCATATGCAGTTTGTTTGGAATATATTATGAATGATTTTGAAATATCTGGGATATAGATTTATGGCTTATTTTTTGGTATGCCCTTGGAACTCTACTTCAATCTCACTTTGCCCCTTGAAACTTAATTTGCGCTACTTTGCACCGTGGAACTCAATTTTTGCATCACTGTTATATTCCATTAGTTCTGTAAAAAACAAAAAAAAAAACTGTTAAGTTCACTTATGTGACATGATTGGGTCCCACTTATTCCTGTTATAATTGCCACATGTACAAGATAATGTTAAAAACTATTTAATATTTTGAAGTTGTTTAAAGAAATTAAAAATCAGATTAATGAAATTGTTTGAAGAATAAGTGGTAGCCAATCATGCCACATAAGCAAACTTAACATTTTTTTTTGACAAACTAATGGAATATAGCAAGGTGATGCAAAAATTGAGTTCCAGCCATGCAAATTAAGTTTCAGGGGGCAAGGTGAGATTGAAGTAGAGTTCCAAGGGGCATGCCATAAAATAAGCCTAGTTTTATCTATGAGAATGATATTGGGTAAAAAGATCACTTTGGGTTTTCTTAGATCAGCCAATGCTTGTCGTAAAATTATGATATTTTGGGTTTGTGTTTGAATGGAACTCCAGATTGCTAGTGCTGAAGCCATTTCAACGATTCATGTTTTCTATGTGCTTGTGTGCAGGTATCGTTCTTGACTCTGGAGATGGTGTCAGCCATACAGTCCCTATTTATGAGGGGTATGCTCTTCCACACGCCATCTTGAGGCTTGACCTTGCAGGTCGTGATCTGACTGATGCCTTGATGAAAATTTTGACTGAGCGTGGCTATTCATTCACCACCACAGCAGAGCGTGAAATTGTGAGGGACATGAAGGAAAAGTTGGCGTACATTGCTCTTGACTATGAACAGGAATTGGAAACTGCTAAAACCAGCTCTTCTGTTGAGAAGAGCTATGAGCTACCTGATGGTCAGGTGATCACCATTGGAGCGGAGCGTTTCCGGTGCCCAGAAGTCCTCTTCCAACCATCCATGATCGGAATGGAGGCTGCCGGTATTCATGAGACCACATACAATTCCATAATGAAATGCGATGTTGATATCAGGAAGGATTTGTATGGCAACATTGTTCTTAGTGGTGGTTCGACCATGTTCCCGGGAATTGCTGACAGAATGAGCAAGGAAATTACTGCATTGGCCCCAAGCAGCATGAAGATCAAGGTGGTTGCCCCACCAGAGAGAAAGTACAGTGTCTGGATCGGAGGCTCCATCTTAGCTTCCCTCAGTACATTCCAGCAGGTTTGTTTCTTATTACATTTACTTTGTTTTCCTGTGCAAACTGCTCTGTCAAAAGATTCTTACTAGAAATCCGAATTCATTTGAGTGCAGATGTGGATTGCCAAAGCTGAGTACGATGAATCCGGTCCCTCAATCGTGCACAGGAAATGCTTCTGAGAACAATCAAGGATAGGCGGAGGGATGATCATGGAAGGAAAATGCTGCTTGCATTCTTGTTCTCTGGTTTTGCTGTTATTTCGCTTTATATTACCTAAATGTCTGGACTATATGAGTTTGTAGGTTTACCGCTGGATTATTTGTAATTTTTCTGAATATGTTTTTATTCACAGCGATCATTTACTAATCCCTCTGCATCTGCAAGTTTTTTTTTGGTAGAATGTTGATTCTGGTTCATCTAATTTTTTTCCTGCCCATGAAATTTCTGACGTGCAAATGATGGCTATCATTGGTATTCTTCAATTCATTCGATGGAAATTATAATGATGTTCCAAAAATAAAAGGGAAATATGAACAACATATGCTAACAGCAAATTGACATATTTTTAGTTGCAATGAAAAATAAAGACCAATCAGTGGTAAGAGTTTCCAGGTTGAGCATTTGGAAAATAAATTTTCACACGTTTTATTAGCATTATTTATTTATGACTATTAAATTAAGGGGGTGTATTCAATTGAGACGTTGAGAGACTAATGGATTTATAAATTTATGGATTTTTATGGAGTATTGATTTGTAGATATTCTATATAAAATTTTTATTTAATTCTTTCGAAATCGCATGGGGAGAGGTGGGAAAAATAAAAACATCTTCTTTTTTTAATTTTTTTTAATTTGATGATTGAAAACATTTTACTTTCAGTTGCCCAATAATTTTATTGTGCTCCAGTGTATGCTGTGAATCGAATGAATGAAAGCTTGACTGCTTCCATGCGCGGCCAATAATACCAATAATTTATGTATTATATATATAAATTGTTTTTTTTAACAAAATGTATATGGTTTTTAAGCAACTGTCGATAACCCCCAATTTGTTTACAATTAGGGCTTTGCAGAGAGGGGGGTAAATCAAAATTGGACTAGCAGGAAGGACTTGTTAAGACGTTGACGGGAACACTCTTGCCTGCCGAACCCTAACCAGACCTTCTTCCGACGATCAGCCAATAGAAATTTGGGATTCAGTAGTGCTGGTCCCAGTTGATACCACAGCTCGGGATGCTGGGCCACACTTTCCATTGCCTTATCCATGGAACCAAACAGACCCTTTGGATTTGATCCTGTAACAGCAGAGAAACATGGGTAGGATTGCCGTGGCCACGATTGTGAGCCTGTGGATAATTCCCATCTCCATCCTCGTCAATCACATTGTTCCCGAGCCCTACATGGTAATCCCCCCAAGGCAGCAACTTTCGTCGATTCAATTCAATGGGAATTTTTTGTATTTAGATTTTTGGGTTGTGTGAATTTTGTTTTGAGGAATTGGTAAATAAATTTACGATCTGTAGGATGAGATATTCCATGTACCTCAAGCTCAACAGTACTGTAATGGCAATTTCAGAAGCTGGGATCCCATGATCACCACTCCTCCTGGCCTGTATGTTCTTTACCATTTCTGAATTTCTGAATTTTTTACTTTTTTGTTAATTTGCTTTGAACTTTGTATTCCGCCAGCTGATTTGTAAATGCGAAAGACGGGTTTTAATTACTTTTGGCAAATTAATTGGCTTTGATATGTTTTGAACTTTTGATTGAGAACTTAAGAATCATGTTGTATCACAGTATTTAGCAGGGAATCTAACATGTGCAACGCTAAACTTTTGCAGGTACTATCTTTCACTAGCTCATGTTGCGTATTTGTTTCCAGGCATGTCATTGGTAAAAGCAGCCCTGTCGTTTTCTGAAGGTTGCTCCACAGCGATTCTTCGCTCTGTCAATGGTGTTTTGGCGGTATTTTGCAGCATTCTTGTGTATGAGATAATCATTCACTTGAGACCGGCTCTTGATGAAAGAAAAGCAACACTTTACACGGTGGTGCTAGCCATGTACCCGCTTCATTGGTTCTTCACTTTTCTCTATTATACAGATGTTGTGTCGCTTGTGGCAGTGCTCGCTATGCATCTTGCGTGTTTGAAGAAGAATTACTGGTTTAGTGCATTGGTAAAGGCTTAAGTCTCTTCCATATGTCATTGTATGATTTTGATGCAAGCACACATGTGCTACGCCTATATGTTTTGTCAAGTGGTAACTTTGTTTGATGTTGGTAATGCAGCTTGGTGCTGTGGCAGTTGTTATTCGGCAAACAAATATTATATGGATGCTTTTTGTTTGTTGCAGCGAGGTTATAAATATTACAATGGCTGGCCATAAAGATAAGATAGATGTAGACGACACAATTAGGATAAAAGGTCAGCCAACTCCTTCAAACACTGTTATGTTAGGCGCAAACTTGAGAAAGCGGAAGGCCAGCATTTCAGTGGATACGGGAACACATTTAATCTCGATTAGAAAAGTTTCTTTTCAAACTTGCAAATTAGGTTTGTCCTCTTGCAAACACAATTGCTCACATTTTTTATTATCAAAGCTTATAGCAGATGACATTCTATTGCAGGTTTTCTTGATGAAATTGAGGCCATCTTTCCAAAATTATGGTACATGATGTTGGAACTATTGTTTTCTTTTAGCCCTTTTATTCTAGTATTAGCAGCCTTTATTGCCTTTGTTCGGTGGAATGGGAGTGTGGTTCTGGGTATGACTCATCCTTCTGTTGTTGATTTGTGTTACACATTGTGGTTTATGAAGTTGCCTTTACTTCTGTTGTCTCATACCATGTCCAAATGTTGCAGGTGCAAAAGATGCTCATGCAGTTTCTCCGCATTTTTCACAGATCTTGTATTTTGGTCTATTTTCTGCCCTTGCTATGGCTCCTACACTCTTTAGTTTGAGACAAGTTGTAGATTTATTCCGGTCAATGTGGAAGAATAAGTTCCTAACCTTCTTTCAGATGTCTTTGGCACTCAGTGCTGGCTTCATCGCTGTCCATTTTTTCAGGTCAGGCCTATTTAACATTTGAGCTCAATGCTTTTAGAATAATAATTGCATTCAATTTATGGACGAGGAAATAGGTCAGCTGATATGGACGTCAATTTTTCAATTGATATTTGAGAAAAGCAACTTTTCAAGTGTTTGTTTTAACGTTTTCTCCAATTCCAAGAACGGTGAATGTTTCCTGTGCTGTTTTCACGTCCAATGCAGCATAGACATTCATTCATAACCTTAATGTTACAAATCATGATGTAATTTCTTGACTGCTGCAGCATAGCTCATCCCTATCTTCTGGCTGACAATCGGCATTACCCTTTTTATCTTTGGCGGAAAGTCATCAAAGCTCATTGGTCAATGAAGTTCCTTCTAGTCCCACTTTATGTTTATTCATGGCTTTCCATCGTCACTAGATTGGGTCGGTATACAGCTCTTGGTCATCATACGTGTCAATCCTCCTTGTGTTTTTGCCCCTAAGACTTGTTTCTGTTTCACTTCGGCAGGGAAATTTCAGAGGAAGATCTGGGCGCTGGCATTTTTCTTGGCTGCTGCTGCAGTTTTGGTTCCCGCACCGCTGATTGAGTTTAGATATTATACTATTCCATTCTTTTTCTTGATTCTACATTCCCATACTGATGATTATCGAACTTGGCTCGTCATGGGGGTCCTGTACATAATCGTCAACGTCTTCACAATGATGATGTTCTTGTATCGACCATTCCATTGGTCCCATGAGCCAGGGACCCAACGGTTTATATGGTAGGTGCTAGCTAGATTCACCCATAGATTCCAAAAAACCTGTTCAGGTCCATAGAAATTCAAAACCTTCATACTAATCAGATCCCGGCACGGCGATGCCGATGTAGCGTACTTGTGATCCATGCTTTACTTTTCCTTCTTGTTTTTGAAACTCGGTTGAGTATCCCTTGCAGCATTGTATAAACTGAATTCATTTATAGGAATGAATGAAAAGCTTTGTTTTTCCATCCCACGTTAATGCGGAAATCCAGGCTGTTTGCTCAATAGTTTTTAACATTCGAAACAATAACGCGAATGTAGACACGTAAAATTGATCACTTCATGTGGGACCGACTTGCACTAAGCAATGTGTCTAAATAGCCTTACTTATGTTTACTTAAGCGAAAATGAGAAAATGAATGAATAAGAGGGTTTAAAAATGCGAGAAGGAAAGGGAATCAGAACAATTCTCTCTAGTCGATTTGATTCCTGATTTTTAGGTATTTGATAACGATGGAAAAAGTTGTATTTTTCCGATCCTTTATGTGTAAGTAAACCTAACAAAAAGTTAACGAGTAAAATGATTCTCATATCCATATTTTAGTAAACAAGGGAACTCAAGAATTAAAATAATTCAAAGTCTCATTCCTTCTAAATTTTTTGGTCAAACCTCATTCCTTTTAAATAAGGGTGCATTTTTGCTCAACTACATTAACTTTCGTGTATGTTTATTATATACCTTATTGGTTGCCATGTGTTACATTTTCTAACCCCTAGTAAACTTGTTAAGTATAAGGACACGTGTCAGGTTCTTAGGTGAAGATGAGTATCACCATAGTTAGTGGTGGTGAACAAAAATACCCCAAATGCCGTAGTAGAAAACCCAAGAAGAGAAGACACACTGCCCAAGGGTAGATCAACCGATCTATAACACATTGAGCCACTACCCAAACCAAGCAAAGTAATTCACGTTGGCTAACATTGTTCGTTTGGAAGTATTTCTAAAATGACTGAAGATGTTTTTGTTGAAAATGTTTTGATATCTATTCGTAGTAAAAATCCAAATAGATCTTGAAAAAAATACTAGAACTGATTCCTACAATAAGCACAAATTTGGTGCTTTTTCTAAAAAACATTTAAAATGTTTTTGAAAATCAAAATCAATTTTACTAAAAGCGTTTTAAAAATTATTTTAAAAACACTTTGTAACGAGATAATTGATTTTAGCTTTAAAAATATGAAGGGTATTATGTGTTTGGTTGACCGTGCTCAACAGTGATCTTCCGTTGTTCACGCGCCACGAGCTAGCAAGGTCACAAGTTGAAAGCCACGGAAATCGGAGGTAGCTTGAAATGCAAGCCATGGAAGTTACGTCTCTCTGCAACCTCGAACCTCAAACACTGACGAGCCATGGTGGTGGAGAGAGTCGGGTCAAATTCTATGGCGAATATTTCTGGGCTTCGCGGCCCGCTGTGGTGGATGCAGTGGGCCAAGCGTGGCTGGGCAATCGCCGCCGTCGGATTCGCCGTCTTCGTCTTCGTCTTCGCTCTCTCTGTCGCCTCCTACTATCGGAGTTCCGAGCCGGAGTCCAACATCGCGAACTCATTTCATCGCATCACCACCTCCGATTTGATCGACCTGACATTGTTGCACAGCGCCAAAGATAGAGGCGCCCGTACTGCACCGTAACCCTTTGCTAATCAAATTTTAATTACCATGTGTTTCAGCTCCTAATTAATTTCTCCTTGATTTGATTACCCTCTTGTTTAATTTATGGTTTTGCAGTTTGTTTAGATGGAAGTTTGCCTGGCTACCATTTTCAAAAGGGATTTGGATCCGGCGCCAAAAATTGGCTACTTTTCATTGAGGTCTTAACATTTCAAAATTCTTATGTTGTTGGAAAGGCGCAGAGATAGCTGGTTATGAACTTTTAATCGAAACTGGAATTGGACGGATACTAAACAGACAATAAAATGCCCTAAACCTTAGTGTTACATGCATTATGTTTCCCGATTAATAATTTCTTTAAAATTTTGTAACCAGTTCTGTTTGTGCATATTTCTTGCAATTGTTTTGTTCAATTTCATTGCATTTACATGTTCTAGTTGGTTTGTTTATTAAGATGAAAAAACTATGTGTAATGGATTTATTAGGTTGAAATGTTGAAATGTAGGGTGGAGGTTGGTGCAACACAATAGAATCATGTATTTTGCGTAAACATATGCATTTAGGATCTTCCAAACATATGGGACGTCGAGTTCACTTTACTGGGATTTTAAGCCCTTACCCTGACCATAATCCTGGTAATTATATTCTGCTCAGTTGCTTCGTATATGTACGATCACCATAATGCTTAATTATTTGTAATTTTAACGCAATGTCAAGTTAAACAGTTAACTGATGTGATTCAATTCCAATTTTGGAGCATTCTCTAGGATTCTTTAACTGGAACCGAGTCAGAATACAGTATTGTGATGGCGCATTTATAGCCGGTCACCCTGATAATGAGTTGAAGGTAAGTTATGTTTGGAGATTTTCTGCCTTGTTTGAGAATCAGTAGTAATTTTATTAATGGAGTTTTTATTGCTCTTCAATGGTATAGAATGGAACGGAACTTTTCTTTAGGGGCCGGCTCATCTGGGAAGCAATTATGGATGAACTCTTGTCATTTGGCTTATCAAAAGCGGAACAGGTATCAATCTTACAGGCCAGTCTTTTGGGCCCTTCTTTTGGGAAGCAATAATGTGTGTGAATAACAATCTTACAGGCCCTTCTTTCGGGATGCTCTTCCGGTGGGTTGGCAGCTCTTATACATTGTGATGAATTTCGACATCTTTTGCCTAAGGATGCCACTGTCAAATGTCTAGGCGATGCGGGTTTTTTTCTTGATGAGTATGTTTTATGCATACCAGTTCCTTCTGCACCAATATCTTTTAGCTAATCTGCTTAGCATGAAGTTTTTCTAGGATCATATATTTTCACATGTGAACTTTTCGAGGGCCATAATTTCGTTCTTATCTTTGCTGTTTCCTTATTCTACTTTTCCTAGTTCATACATTAGGAAATAAGACCTATCACAATCGAACACCTTTGAACCATTCTCTTTTCTATCAAATTTGCAATTCTCCCTCTCAAGCTACACTAGGAATGTTGAAATTCTTGCAAGGTCTTACTAACTACTTGTTCTACGTGTATAAAGCCCTTTTTCTTAAAGCATCATCTGTGCTCTTACAAGTGATCACATAGCTACATTCTGTTTCGTACATTTCAGGAAAGATGTTCTCCACAATCCTACCGTGAGATCTCTCTTTCGTGATGTTGTCAACCTTCAGGTTATGCTCTAACATTGACGATACTAGCTTATACAATCCCTTTCTTGGTGATACTTATCCTAGTTTTTGGGTATAACTTTAGTTACTACCTAGGTGATAGTGTAGGGTTGTTGGGTTTGACGGATGGAATGAATATGAGGTGTAACATCATGTGTCAATATAATTTTCAATCTTTAATATGGTACATCTGTTAATTCTTATTTTAGACTCTGGCATGTCATACTGATTTTCTTATTCACGCTGTGTCAGGGGTTAGCGAAAAGTTTGAACAAGGATTGTGTTGCAAGAATGGAACCAGATAGGGTAGATTTTATTTTCTTCTTTTTTATATGGTACCAATGGTTAAATTTGGGATGTTCTTATTTTTCCTCTAGGTTATGGTTTTTAACACAGCCCCAATCATTTGTTGTGAACTTTTATGTAGTGTATCTTTCCTGAAGAAATTGTTAAAAACATCAAAACCCCCGTGTTCCTCGTTCAATCAGCTTATGATTTTTGGCAAGTAAGCTTCCTCAGAAGTCAAAGCTTCATTTGCTTATCATCTGAATTTGACTTACATCCCTTTTCTCTTTTTTCGTATGTGATGATCATTAGATACAAAATACCTTGATACCTAAAGCATCTGATCCACATAGCTACTGGGAAAAGTGCAGACTGAACATTTATAATTGCAATTCTACCCAGGTTGAAATACTTCTAGGTATGTATATACCACTGTCGTTAGTCAAAAGGTAGATTTTTGTTCAGGGTCTTCATGTTATATTACATTGAAACTAGGATTCTTACTGTCTTTCTACCAATTGCAAATGCAATCAGCGGGCATTACCTGCAGCATCACTAGCTCGAGGCCTCCTTTATGGAAAATATGATTCATTCATCGGACACTAATTGGTTGTATAACGAAGAATAGCTGTAAACAAAATACCATGGCAAAATTAACTCGATTCATTTTGTACAGGTTTCAGGGGATCTCTGCTGAAGGCGCTGAATGATTTCGAGAAAAATAAGGAAGGAGGAATGTTTATAAGTTCTTGCTTTATTCATTGCCAGACATTGATGACTGAGATATGGAATTCGCCGAAATCTTTAAGGATAAACAACAAGGTGAGGAAAGTTTTATCATTTGTATTTGAATGCCGTTATCATGTGGAGATTTCTTGTTAACTCAAATATGGTGACGGAAGTTCTATCATCCCAGCCGTATATTTCTCTGTGAGACAGATGAAAGCATAAATACCATAAGCTTAAGCTGCTTAGTGTTATCAAATCAAAATCTGTTTTTCTTTCATTTGTTTCTTGGTTTTCTGTCACTTTCTTAACTAAACTTGGCATCTGACTGTTTTGAGCTTTGCTATTCCGAATAGACAATTGCAGAGTCAGTGGGGGACTGGTACTTCAATCGAAGTGCAGCGAAGCTAATAGACTGCCCGTTTCCATGCAATCCGACCTGCTACAATGTGAATTTCACTCGAGGTTGATTGAACTCAAGAAACGCTTTCAACTTTTCAACTGTTGTTCCGAACTGTAGATCTTTGGAGCCTCAGTTCACCCTAGTGAAAATTCTACCCTCCTTGTCCAGACTCCGAGCACGATCCTATCGCTGTAGATATTGAGAAAGAGGGTGTGCAGAGAAAATTTAACACAGTTTATAGATGCTGTCTCTTCTTTTTACAGGGAGGAGGAAACGTTGTTTTTTACCTTCAAAGGCTAGAGACCATTTTGCTACAGCTTAGTGATGTAGCTGTGCATAAAAAGACGATAATGTACGTCATTTTTGTAACCAAAAAGTGTCTAGTTTTTTCTATTAAGTGACCTTTTTTTGGACTGTCAGTAACAATTTAATCTTGTATTAATATTTTTACTCGTTATATTTGGACCGTTGAATCACAAATACAAAACCCAAAATTCTAAAACTAGTTTGTTATATTACGTGCTCATTAATAATCGTCTCATGTGAATTAACGGCTAGCTGTCACTCATGTGTTGAGAGTCTAACATTTTTTTTAGTATGCAACACATTTTTTCTGCTTCAAAATAATGCTACCCTTATTTTTGGTCTGAAAATAATGGCCTACCTTTTCTTCTTTTTTTTTTTTTTTTTTTTTGTTGTTGATAATAATGCCTCATTCTATGGATTTATTCTATTAAACATTGTTTCTTGCTAGAAAAGCAAAAAAATAAAAAAAAAATAAAAAAAATAAAAAAATAAAGTAAAATTAAAAAACCAAAAACCAAAAACAAAAAAAACAAAATAAAGCTTCTTGTCTTAATGAAAACTGGCTGTTAGTTTTTCAGTGTCCGTTTGACTGCGTTAGCAGAGCACCGGAGGCAGTCAGTCAATTGATGGTGGGGTCAGTGGCGAATCCCAGGCTTCGCAGCCTGCTATGGTGGCGAAGATGGGCCAAAAAGGACTGGGCAATCGCCGCCGTCGGATTTACCGTTATCGCCTTCGCTCTCACTCTCCTCTCCAACTCTTGGCGCGACGAACCAGACTCCGAAATCTCCCGCCCGTTTCTTCCCAACGCTGCCGCCTTCGATTTCGTTGACTTGACCTTGCTGCGCAACGCCAAAGATAGAGGCGCCCGTACTCAATCCCATCCCCTCTACTTTCCAATATCTCTCTCTCTCTCTCTCCCCCCGCCCTAATTGTTTGAATTTTGGTTTTGCAGTTTGTTTGGACGGGACTGCCCCTGGCTACCATTTCAGGAAGGGATTCGGATCCGGCGCCAACAATTGGCTGCTTCACATTGAGGTCAAAATTCTATCCCTGTGCCTTTTTTTACAGGTCTAATACATATTGTTCCATTCAACATCATTGAATTTGCATATGCTAGTAGATTTTTATGTTTAGAATGGAAAATTGTGTGATGGGTTTGGTTAAAAAATCGAAAATGTAGGGTGGAGGTTGGTGCGATTCGATTGAATCGTGTTCTTGGCGCAAAGGTACTCTACTAGGGTCTTCTAATTACATGGATCGTCGAGTTCCCTTTTCTGGGATTTTGAGCTCTCATCCATCACAAAATCCTGGTAAGCTTGATTTTATTTGGCTGCTATTTTTATTCCCGTAACGCTTCGTTTTGTAATTCTAGCTCAATCTAAGTTGTTGGCCATCTAATTGATGTGATTCAATTCATTGTTTGGAGCATTCTCTAGAATTCTTTAACTGGAACAAGGTCAAAATCAGATACTGTGATGGCGCGTCCTTCGCTGGCCACCCGGAAAATGAGCCTAAGGTGCATTGTGTTTGGAGATTTTGCTGCCTTGTTTTAATTTTATAAACGGAAGAATGTAAGCTGTTAATTTAACATTGGCTGTTCTTCTATTTCATAGAATGGATTAGGACCTTTTTTTAGGGGCCAGCTCATCTGGGAAGCAGTTATGGATGAACTCTTGTCAATTGGCTTGTCAAAAGTGAAACAGGTATCTCGTGGTTACTTTTGGTTAAGCTCTATTTGAATAATATGAACTGCAGTTCACAGCTTTTAAACATCAGAAATTTTCTATGCATGTATCGATGATTATGACAATACAAGATGTCTTTTTCACTCTCGTTCTAAGAGCTGGTTTCATTAATATTATAATGATATGATTGGACCAGCAATTGTAATACCATTCTCCGCAAGAAAAGTATTATTTTCCACCGTGAACTAATTGAAAGCTACTCATTGAGACTATTACAATGAGTGGTCTATTTCTGCTAATACGTATGAGTGGCACTCTTACAGGCCCTTCTTTCAGGATGCTCTGCTGGTGGGTTAGCGACTCTTATACATTGTGATGACTTTCGGCATCTTCTGCCTAAGGATGCAACTGTCAAATGTCTTGCTGATGCAGGTTTTTTCCTTGATGAGTATGTTTTTTGCGTACTAGTGCCTTCGGCACCTACATCTTTTAGTGAACCTGTTCAAGATGAAATCTTTCTAGGATTATACAAGGATCATATTTCTTTGTGTTCGCTTCCAGGATCATATAATATCTCCTAAATCATAAATTTCATAAAATGATGGTGTTGCCTGATTCTACTCTCTCATTTTCATACCTCAGAATATGAGACCCATCAAAATGGAACACCTATGTACCACATTTTTCTAAAATGATTGAAATTTTTCCTATCAAGTAACAGTAGGATTTTTTAAATTGTTTTGCATGTACGATGCTTTTCCCTTTTTTCCTATCTAGTGCATCCTCTGTGCTCAGGATAGTGAATTCATAAAGAAATAGGAGATGTAGAGAGAGAAAGAGGGAAAGTTTTGAGCCATTTTCTGTTTCCTACATTTCAGGGAAGATGTTCTCCAGCATCGGACGATGAGGTCTTTCTATAATGATGTTGCCATCCTTCAGGTTAGCTTTGATCTTTACTATTACTAGCTTATGTAATATTTATATTTTTTTATCACTCAATGTTTTTTGTAGAAACTTAATTCTATCAAATTCTGTCAGATCTGCAGGATCCACCATTTGATTATGAGATGTAAAAACTAGTCGATATGTTTTTAATTTATATGGATCCATCTGCTTGTTCTTTTTTGTGAGTCTGACACATCATATATGAGAAAGGGTTTCATTCATCTTGGTCTATATCACTTAATGACGGGAAGCTTTAGGACATTAGTCATTAAACTGTACCTTCATTGCTTTCTCTTGCTTATTTTTCTGTTGCGCTGTCAGGGTTTATCAAAAAGTTTGAACAAGGATTGTCTTTCAAGGATGGAACCAGCTAAGGTAGTTGTTCTTTTCCTCTATATGGTGCCAAATAGTCAAATTTTATAGCTTATTTTTCTGCTCAGTTATGATTTATAACACAAAGCCCCCATTTTTTGTTGTGAACTTATACACCAGTGTCTCTTTCCTGAAGAAGTTATTAAACACATTAATACCCCAGTGTTTCTTGTCAACCCAGCTTATGATTTTTGGCAGGTAATTTTTTTCAGAACCCAAGCTTCATTTACTTGTTATCAGAAATTGATTTGCATTCTTTTATCATTTTTATGACATTAGGTACAACATATCTTGATACCTGAAGCAGCAGATCCACAGGACTATTGGAGAAAGTGTAAACTGAACATTCACAATTGCAATCCCAGCCAGCTTAAAACACTACATGGTAATTAAATTTGAGAAAACCAAATTATATATTGCCCGACTGTCCAGGAAAATCACATACACATAATGCTGTTCTGACTCTATGTAGCTAAGCATGCTTGTGACCCACTCTTCATGTGCTACATCCCAATGATCTGATAACTGTTAATTCAGGTGGTTGATCGTAACCATCTATAGATTTTTGTGGACTATAAACCAGCATATTTGCACACTGCATGCTGTGATGAGCAGGAATTTTTGAGTCTTCTCATCACATTGCATTTAAAGTAACCTATGAATTTATGAAAAATGTTACCCTAAGAATCCTAGAGTCTGTGCACCATGAACCAGCATCTTTTACAGTTGCAAGTTGCAACAGTGGGCATTACTAATGTTAACTTCACAGATGTACATTGTCAAACTAGGGGATTATAGTATTGGTTCATCTTACATGTATTTTGTAGCTTCACTAGCTTCAGGCTTCTTGTCAATCGAAAAATAGAGTCCAAAGATAGGTCCTTGCAATTTGTTCTATAAATAAGTGTAAATATAAACAGAATATTGTGGCAGATTAACATATCAACTTATTTCATACAGGTTTCCGTGATTCTATGCTGAAAGCACTGACTGAATTCCAAAAAAATACGGAAGGAGGAATGTTTATAAATTCATGTTATATTCATTGCCAGACGTGGATAACCGAGACATGGCATTCACCCACTTCTCCACGAATAAACAATAAGGTGTGGAAATTTTAATCATCTCATTCCCTTATTGGAAAACAAATGGTTTTGTGTCATTTTTAAACTACCTTTCTGACCGATTTGAACTTTCATAGACAATTGCGGAGTCTGTGGGTGCTTGGTACTTTAGTAAGAATGCGGTAAAGCAAACTGACTGCCCATTTCCATGCCATCCCACCTGCTATCATATAAATCTCACTGCTCTATGTCATTTTTTTTATTGAACTCAAGAAAACTTCCAACTTTCTAGTGGATTATTCCCAACTTTAAATATTTACTTCCTGGCGGAAATCTTCCCCTATTGTTTATGCTCCTATCCCTGTAGACATTGAGAAGGAAGGTATCTATCAAACACGAAAGGAAAATAGAGACTAGGTGTGAAGAAAATGGAATAACAGTTTATACTTGCCATCATGTTACAAGTTTTTTATATAGAGGAGAGAAACACTTTTTAATATGATGTTCTATGTGCTTTCAATGTAGTAATTGTTCTTTGTGATGTAAACATGTATCCCGTGGATATCTTTTGTACTTTGCTTTCCAGAAAAAGATTTAGCAATGAAAATACGGAGACTGGAGACAGGATGAAAGTATAAGGATCTTCCTCCCCTTTGCTTGTTTGCTCACTTTCCTTGAGGTTTTCGAAATATACATGTATATGTATATGTACATATATGTTGTATTCTTATAAATGTTTCTGTTCATGCAACTGAGTGCCTAAATACCATGAGTTTGGCATTACGGCATCAAAATCTGCTCATCTTTTTTGTTTGAAAAAAAATGGTTTTCTGTCATTTTTCATCCTGAACTTGTTATCTGACTGGTTTGAACTTTGATAGACAATTGCAGAGTCTGTGGGCGACTGGTACTTTGGTCGAAATGCAGTAAAGCAAATTGACTGTCCATTCCCATGCAATCCCACCTGCTATCATATGAATTTCACTACTTTCTCACGAGGTTGATTGAACTCAAGAACGCTTCCAACTTTCTGGTAGGTCCATCTGTAGAAATTGACAATGAAGGTGTGTAGCATAAAAAGGGAAAACGAAGAGAAAAAATGGTTTATACATTGATATCACATTTTCACTTGTTTACATAGAGAAGAAAGGCATCCTGAAATTTCTATCAATCAGATGAAATGTTTGCCTTTCAATGTAGTAGTGATACTGCTTAAACAGCTTTGTACCTTGCTTTCCGGATTCTCATCCTTGTGTTCGTAGTAACTGGTTTTTTTGGATGCAATTTTATGATTATATCCTTTGATTATTTTTCCCCAAAGTTTATATTTCTGTTTCTCTCGGGGTGGGGAACCAAAGGTTTTAACCTGCATTGCCTGTGAGGAAGATGCCTGGCTTTACGGAGTATCTCTTCATTTAATTGGTTGCCAACTACATAGGAAATAGACGAATCGTTCGAATTTTATCGGATGCCCCCGAAGAAACTACGTAGGAAATATTTGGGGAGTTTTGAGACTTTGAAGAACTTCATATGCATTCTGTAGTTTGGATCCCTTTACCACTTAAGAGTCATTTTATCTTGAATTGCTCCTGAATTTATTTTTAACGTCTTGCTTTGCCTCCCACTGTTAAGTCTAAAAAAATATGTTAAATTTGCTGACGTCTTGTGTGAGAATTCTGGGTCTGGCAACGGACCATGCTTCCGTGTGGATCTATACACATAAGACACCTCCTACAACATCCCCTGATTTGTCATGCTAACCTTGGCCTATTTTTTAGTACAAATTTTTGTCTCGCGTAAAGTGAACATCATATGTGCTACATCATCAAATTTAACACATTTTAGTTGAATTTGATGGTGGGGGGAAAAATGTAACACAAACAGTTAATTTCATAGGCAAATTAGGTCAAAATGACTATTAAGGAGCAAAGAGGTATTTCAAACATCTATTGGAAAACATTGTAGTAGTTACTTTTATGAAAGAGTTTTGAAGAATATGGGCTCCTTTCATTTGATCGAACTTCCGAAACACAAAACGGTGCAATATGATATCCATGTTTCATAACCTCAGGCAAACTAGCTAGTTTGGCATTGTCCAAAATGTCTTCACCATGTGACGAAATTGCGTTACAATGCATCTAACATCTTCCTCACCTCAAATGTTGTCAAGAGACATCGTAGCTAATGAATACCTCAATATTGTCAATCACGTACGATTATATGGGGTTTCATTGTTACGATACCTCTTACATCATTTTTGTTTTGCAGAGTGCCTATGGGCATCATTTTCTCACATGGAAAAGATATTTTGGAAAAGATCCACACTAGAAGAGAGTAGGCAATGCAATACAAATGCTAACACAAATTTGTATCATCTATTTGTACCATTATATCATTTATCTAATAAAAATGTGATTCACATGTGTTGATGGACCTTACCTCTAATAAAAATATGTTCATTATCCATTGATCATGATAATTACATCCATCTGTAAGGCTGTAATACAAAGGTAACCTTCATCTTCGAAATAAACAATTCAATCAAAATCAAGTAATAAAAAGTAAAAATTAAAATTTACGGGCTTTTTATCAAAAGTGGTTCATAAGATTGTTATAACTCCTCACTTTGGTATCTGCGATCTAAAATCGATAGAAGTAGTTCCTAAGATTGTTCATGGTCAATCAAGAAGTGGTTCTGGCGATTGTCTACCGTCAATCATTTTGATTATTTTGTGAGAAATCTCCGCTAAATTGAGAATAGTTTTGTCAAACAACATTCCCAATTCATAATCTCTCAAGTCATATCAGGAATTAGGATAATTTGATTTTGCTGATCCTGTCACACGAAACTTAAGTTTAGTTACTGGTTTACATTTGTATACAGATCGTAATTCTAATTTTCCTTCCGACGACGAGGAACTCAAGATCTTTGAATAGATTGAAGTTGTTGAACTCACTCATTATATTGCAATATGTTGCACGAGTTTATCCAATGTACAGAACATGTATGGAGGTTAACAAGGATACACGTGATGATAGCAAAGAACTTGCTAAGCACAAGAAAATATGGATTCCAGGTGTACTAAATTTCATCATGTACATCCTTGCTAGCCGTGTAAGTTAATCGTCTTATCTTGGTTTATTTTAACTGTTGCATAAGTTGCTGGTAAATATTGTTGAGTTACAAATGTAGTTCATCGTTTGTTTTGTACTCGGGGTATTTTGGTATTTTTATTTCTGCTCAACGAGAGATAGATTGTTGGATCTCTGCTTGTTGAAGTGAAAATGGATGCTACTTAAGTACTTTACAATGTGATAATACTATGTTCAGAAATGTCACGCTTCTAAATGATTTCTGCCCAACAAATCCACCAAATCCAAAGGTATACGATTTTGGCATATTCGTTGACGCTCTCCAGTCTGGCATAGTGGGAACCTCAGATTTTCCTCAAAAACTCTTGATGTGTTTCTCATGGGCTTAAGAAATCTGAGATTTGTCCTACTTAAGTATATTTATTTAGATATTGCGTCATGCACATGAATTTTTTTTACAGTACACCGGTAACATTTGCTCCAATGATGTATCTTAGATAAGACCGCCCAATAGAAGTTACAACTCCCTGAAAATGGTGTAATGAATGTATGTAAAAGGAGGATTCATTCCTCTTGCACAAAGCATTCAATTCAACGTTAATTCAATTTCTCTAGTATGTAAAATCCATTTATAGACATCAAGTATGAATCTATATCACTTTGACACAACGTAAATTTAATAATAAGGTGTATTGAGGAATTAGCTTAAGATGAAATACTTCTCCAAATCACCCTTTACGAGAAATTGCAACTCCGTGAAAATGGTATGATGAATGTCTATAAAATGAGGATGTACTCCTCAAGAAAAGTCAACAGTTCCGACATCATCTGAGGGGTTTACAACCACCACACCATTTGATACTACGCTTTCGATTTCTTTTAACTTCTTAAATACCACAAGTTTTGAATTATGCAACGGAGTAAGTTTGCCTAGCTACACGGGCAGTTTCATACTCCAAAAATGAGTAGACAAACCCATATATTCACCCAAGTGGAAAACGTTCCCTACATATAAGTGAATGGATGTGTTCAATACAATTTACTTTTCTTTTGCTCAACACCAAACAAAAGAAAAATTAGAATTCGATAAATTGTGCCTACAAATGAAAAACTGGGATTAATTCCGAAGCATTACTACATGAAGCTTAAAATTTTAGCTTGCATCAACCTGTATTAGTGATCCAATACGATGCATGTGAGCCTAATTCCGAAACATTTTTACCAACTCAAGTCTTTCTAATTCTACCCAAAATATGTCAAATAAGAACATGTATTGTACCACAATTAATTGTACTAGAGAAAGCTCTTTATGTGACTTCCAATGGCTGTTACAGTCATAATGAACGATTATGCAGCAATTCAAAGACTCCCCTCGACAATTCCAGTGAGAAATTGATTCATACTATTGACTCTTGACAAATACAAAACTACGTTGCAATTCATCCGAGTGCAGATCTAGAGGAAATTCCTAACCAGTCTCATTTTATATCGACTACAAACAGATCATAGTTCCACTTTCCCTCTATTTCTCCATGTTCCATATTCCATGGAAGTGTTTGATCATGCTCCTTTATTCTAGCTCCACTCCCCCAAATTTAGGTTGTGGCTCATTACTTGAGCCTTAATTTTTGGACCAACATAGTGCCTTCGGCACCTACATCTTTTAGTGAACCTGTTCAAGATGAAATCTTTCTAGGACTATACAAGGATCATATTTCCTTGTGTACGCTTCCAGGATCATATAATATCTCTAAATCATAAATTTCATAAAATGATGGTGTTCCATATTCCATGCAAGTGTTTGATCATGCTCCTTTATCCATACGTCAGGATATGAGACCTATCAAAACGGAGCACCTACATACCGCATTTTTCTAAAATGTTCGAAATTCTTCCTATCAAGTTAGAATAGGAATTTTTTTTTTTTTTTAAAATTGTTTTACGTGCATAATGCTTTTCCCTTTTTTCTTCCCTAGTGCATCCTCTGTGCTTGGGATAGTGAATTCATAAAGAAATACGAGGGAAAGTTTTGAGCCATTTTCTGTTTCCTACATTTCCTTCAAAACCCAGCTTATGATTTTTGGCAGGTAATTTACTTCAAAACCCAAGCTTCATTTACTTGTTATCAGAAATTGATTTACATTCTTCTCTCATTTCCTAATTTTATGACATTAGATACAACATATCTTGATACCAGAAGCAGCAGATCCACGTGGCTATTGGAAAAAAGTGTAAACTGAACATTCACAATTGCAATCCCAACCAGCTTGAAATAGTACATGGTGATTAAATTTGAGAAGACCAAATTATATATTGCCCGACTGTCCAGGAAAACCACATACACCTAATGCTGGCCCGACTCTATGTAGCTAAGCATGCTTGTGGCCCACTCTTCATGCGCTACTATCCCAATGATCTGATAATTCTTAATTCAAGTGGTTGATCGTAACCATCTATGGATTTTTGTGGATTATAAACCAGCATATTTGCACACTGCATGCTGTGATGAGCAGGAAGTTTGGTTCTTCTCATCGCGTTGCATTTAAAATATCCTATGAAAAATGTTACCCTAAGAATCCTAGAGTTTGTGGGCCATAAACCAGGATTTTTTACCGTTGCAAGTTGCAAGAGTGGGCATTACTAGTGTCAACTTCACAGATGTACATTGTCAAACTAGGGGACTATTAAGTATTGGTTCATCTTGCATGTATTTTGTAGCTTCAGGCTTCTTGTCAATCGAAAAATAGGGTCCACAGATAGGTCATTGCAATTCGTTCTATTATGAAGTGTAATTGTAAACAGATATTGTGGCAGATTAACGTATCAACTTATTTCATATAGGTTTCTGTGATTCTACGCTGAAAGTACAGATTGAATTCCAAAAACATACGGAATGAGGAATGTTTATAAATTCATGTTATATTCATTGCTAGACATGGATAACCGAGACATGACATTCACCCACTTCTCAACGAATAAACAATAAGTTGTGGAAATTTTAATCTTCTCATTCCTTTATTGGAAACCAAATGGTTTTCTGTCATTTTCAAACTACTTTTCTGACTGATTTGAAGTTTCATAGACAATTGCAGAGTCTGGGTGATTGGTACTTTAGTTGGAATGTGGTAAAGCAAACTGACTGCCCATTTCCATGCCATCCTGGGATTTGGATCCTCTCCTAAGAGGCTAAGCCCAAGGAGAGGATTCTCCTGATCAAGTAGTGTGGACCGTTCGATTTTTATTTAACAGCTATAAATATAAGGGTTCCTTTAAAGTTATATTAATTATAACTGTTGGATAAAAATTCAACGACCCACACTGCTTAATTAGGAGGATTCTCTCCTTCGGCTCAGGAGAGGATCCAAATCGTCCCACCTGCTATCATATAAAGCTCACTGCTCTATGACCTTTTTTTATTGAACTCAAGAAAACTTCGAACTTTCTAGTGGACTATTCCCAACCTTAGATCTTTATTCCTGGCGGAAATCTTCCCTTATTGTTTATGCTCCTCTCCCTGTAGACATTGAGTAGGAGGTGTCTATCAAACCCGAAAAGAAAATAGAGACAAGGTGTGAAGAAAATAGAATAGCAGTTTATACTTGCCATCATGTTACAAGTTTTTTACATAGAGGAGGAGAGAAACACTTTTTAGTATAATGTTCTTTGTGCTTTCAGTGTAGTAATTGTTCTTTTGATGTAAACATGTATGCCGTGGATATCTTGTGTACTTTGCTTTCCAGAAAAAAGATTTAGCAACGAAAATACGGAGACTGGAGACAAGATGAAAGTTTAATGATCTTCCTCCCCTTGTTGCTTGTTTGCTCACTTTCCTCGAGGTTTTCGAAATATATGTATGTGCAACTGAGTGCCTGAATACCACGAGTTTGGCATTACGGCATCAAAATCTGCTAATCCTTTTTGTTTGAAAACAAATGGTTTTCTGTCATTTTTCATACTGAACTTGTTATCTGACTGGTTTGAACTTTGGAAGACAATTGCAGAGTCTGTGGGCGACTGGTACTTTGGTCGAAATGCAGTAAAGCAAATTGACTGTCCATTCCCATGCAATCCCACCTGCTATCATATGAATTTCACTGCTTTCTCACGAGGTTGATTGAACTCAAGAACGCTTCCAACTTTCTGGTAGGCCCATCTGTAGAAATTGACAATGAAGGTGTGTAGCAGAAAAAGGGAAAACGAAAAGAAAAAACGGTTTATGCATTGATATTGCATTTTCACATGTTTACATAGAGAAGAAACACATCCTCTAATTTCCATATCAACCAGATGAAATGTTTGCGTTAGAGAAGCTGGATCCTCTAATATTGCAGGTAGTAGTGATACTTCTTAAACTTGCTTTCTGGATTCTCATGCTTGCGTTAGTAGTAACTATTTTTTTCGTTGCAATTTTATGATTATATCCTTTGATTATTTTTCCCCAAAGTTTATAGTTCTGTTTCTCTACGGGTAGGGAACCAAAGGTTTTAACCTTCAATTGCCCGTGAGGAAGATGCCTCGCTTTACAGAGTATCTCTTCATTTAGTTGGTTGCCAACTACAAAGGAAACAGATGAATCGTTCAAATTTTATCGGATGTCTTGAGACTTTGAAGAACTTCATATGCAATTTGTAGTTTGGATCCCTTTACATCTTGAGGTCATTTTATCCTGTATTGCTTCTGAATTTTATTTTTAACGTCTTGCTTTGCCTCCCACTGTTAAGTCTGTCAAAAATATGTTAAATTTGCTAACGTCTTGTGTGAGAAATTCTTGGTCCGGCAACGGACCACGTGTCTGTGCGGATCCATACACATAAGACACATCCTGCCCCATTCCCTGATTTGTCATGCTAACCTTGACCCACTCTTTGGTTCCAACCCCTCTAACATGTTTCTAGTTCTGGGTGCCGAATAGAAGACCTCCTCATGGCCACATTTTAGCAAAAAAGTAAACCTCAACGCACCACATCATCAAATTTAATAAATCTATTATACAATTTGAAGATGAAGGGTAAAGTGAGACACAAGAATGTTAAGAGATAAGTGGTCTTAAAATGAATTTTAACGAGCAAATTGGTGCTTAGAACATCTATAGGCAAGCATAGTGGTACAAATTTTTGTCTCTCAAAGTGAACCTCACATGTGCTACATCATCAAATTTAACAGATTTGAGTAGAATTTGATAGTGAAGGTAAAAATGTAACACAAACAGTTAATTTCATAGGCAAATTAGGTCAAAATGACTATTAAGGAGCAAAGAGGGATTTCAAGCATCCATTGGAAAACATTGTAGTAGTTACTTTATGAAAGAGTTTTGAAGAATCTGGGAATCCAATTCTTTCATTTGATCTGACTTCCGACGCACAAAACGGTGCAATATGTCTTGTCCAAAATGTCTTTCCCATGTACAAAATTGTGTTACAATGCATCAACATCTTCCTCACCTCAAATGTTGTCAAGACATCGTAGCTAATAAAAACCCTCACTTTCATCAATTACGTACAATTATAAGGGGTTTCATTGTTACGATACCTCTTACACCATTTCGGGTTCGTAGAGTGCCGATGGGCATCATTTTCTCACATGGGAAAGATATTTTGGAAAAGATCCACACTAGAAGAAAGTAGACAATACAGTACAAATGCTAACATAAATTTGTATCATTTATTTGTACTATTATTTGTACTATTTATCTAATAAAAATATGATCCACGTGTGTTAATGGACCTTATCTCTATTAAGTGTAGCACTACTATTTTTTTTTTCCTCCTTGGCTATCCTTCCTTTCTTTTCTTTTTTCTGTCTCCCTCCAGTTTTTACCGTTCCTTGTAGAGTACTCTACCTTTCTCTTTTCTTTTTCTTTTTCTTTTTCCTTTTTCCTTTTTCCTTTTTTTTTTTAAGTATAAAGATCAAGTTTCTTTCTCCCACCAGTTTTTCCCGTTCCTTCTGGAGCATCCCACCTCTCCCTTTTCTTTTTCTTTCATTTATTTCTTGACGAAAAACAATCAAATAATTAAATATTGTTGACAAGAACTTCTGTTCTTTCCTTGGTAAAGTGAATAAGTGGAAAAGAAAAGAATAGAAATAAAGAGAAAACAATATGCACGCGACTACTAAAATCAGTAAAAAAAATATTTTTAGAAAAATTAAACCACGAGGGGAAAATAAATAAGAAAAAAAAAAATCCTTAGTTCATAGTTTCATCATTTATCTTTCTACAAAAAACAATGACGATGTCATGTAGTTGAGTCAAATAATTAAAATGCAAATATGGGTTATCACACTTCTAGTTCACTCTTCTAGGATCCGACCCCTTAACTTGTCCATTCAACTCCTAGCCTACTTATTCTCCATCATGAAGTGGTTGTAGTTAGCATATATATGTACTTTGTTGTAACTTCAAGAAGCTCCTCATTCGAGTCTTTGATAGCTCAGAGGATCTTCTACGCATCGTAACTTAGTAAACTTAAGTTATGAGGAAATCCGATAAGCCAGTTCCACAAACGGAGAGCTCCGATGACAGTTCAATCGACCTTGCAAGGTTTCATATTTCTTTTAATATCTAACATATTTTAGTTTTCTTTTAAAATTAAAACAAAGGATTTTTGCATCAGATCATTATGGTTGTTCGAAATAGGAATAAACAAATCGAATAAATGAATTTCATGTTTAATTCTTGTGTATTAATTTTTCAGCTTGTCAGGTGAAAATTTTTTAGAGCTTGCAAAAGGGAAGTATGGCAAGAGAGATGGAGGAAATAGATCAACGTGGTCAATACAATGCGATGGAAATTCAATACAACGTGCTATACAATCTATATTGTTTGGGATAGGATGTTTGTTCGTCATCATGATTTATTTTGGCCCGATGCTTGTGGACCCTTTGTTCTTGTACGTTCCCATCATCAATGAAAATATCAAGTGTCTCGCGTTGGACGAAAAATTAAAAAAAATAGCTATTGTTTTGAGAGCATTTACAGATCTCGTTTATCTACTTCAAATCATCTATTTTGTGTTGCCTACGTGGTGCAAATTGAACATTATGGAAGATCTCCTAACTGCTGATGAGTTTTTCGTACTACGCAAATCCCTAATACAAAACATTTTAGCTGTTCTTCCTATTCCACATGTAAGTCAGTTACTTTTCTGAGGTAAATTATTTTTCGTAATCTCTTAAGTCATATATTAGGAATTAGAATAATTTGATTTTGCTGATTCTGTCACACAACACTTTAAGTTTAGCTATTGGTTTGCATTTGTGTACAGATCGTAATTCTAATTTTCCTTCCAACAACGAGGAACTCAAGATCTTTGAATAGAATGAAGTTTTTGAACTCACTTATTCTATTGCAATATGTTCCGCGAGCTTATCCAATGTACAAAGTATGTAAGGACTTTAACAAGGAAACACGTGAACGTAGCAAGGAACTTGCTAGGAGAAAGCAAATATGGATTCCAGGTGTATTAAATTTCATCATGTACATCCTTGCTAGCCATGTAAGTTATTGTCTTATCTTAGTTTATTTTAACTACTCCCTAAGTTGCTTGTAAATATCGTTGAGTTACAAATGTAGTTCTTGGTTTGTTAGGTACTTGGGGCATTTTGGTACTTTTTTTCTGCTCAGCGAGAGATAGATTGTTGGATCTCTGCTTGTCGAAGTGAAAATGGATGCAACTTAAGTACTTTACAATGTGATAATACTCCTTTCAGAAACGTCACACTTCTAAATGATTTATGTCCAACAAATCCACAAAATCCAATGGCATACGATTTTGGCATATTCATTGACACTCTCCAGTCTGGCATAGTGGGAACAACAGATTTTCCTCACAAACTCTTGATGTGTTTCTCATGGGGATTACGAAATCTGAGGTTTGTCCGACCTAAGTATTTTTATTCTTAGATATTGCGTCATGCACATGAATTTTTTTACCATGCCGGTACACGGAATGTGCCCGTGTTTGACTATCAAGATTCAGTCACGCAAGCCGTCCAATGAGTTGCCCCTTTTCAAATATTGTTTTAATATATTGCTCCAATGAATTCTGCAGTTCTTTTGCTTCAAACCTCAACTCTAGTACCTATGCATGGGAAAGCGTATTTGTAATTTTTATTTCTATCAGTGGCCTGCTACTATTCATGTATCTGCTTGGACATGTGCAGGTCGGTGATGAATTATATATTGTGTATCTGGTTTTCTTTTGAGTAGTTTTTACATATATGCATGTAAATTTCAGGATTTAATAAACTCAATGTCAAACCTCCGTGTTGTGGAGTAGATATTTATGCAGGCAATTAGCAAAACATCCAAGATATCGCAGCGGAAATCAGTCATATGTCCACAAATAAAGTTCATGGTATCTGAATATAGACTCCGTAGCGAAATACAAGATGAGATTTGGGACTTAGTAAGAGAAGCACTTGAAGTGGACGAAGATAATCCTGCGGCGAATATCTTCTCGTTACTTCCTTTGGAACTTAAGAAACATATGAAGCGGTATCTCTTCTTGGCTACACTACGGAAAGTAATGTCCTATCTCTCTCAATATCTCCATGTACATAACTCTATATAAACTTGTGGCAGTAGATGGTTTTTCGAGTAGTCTAGTTAACGAATTCAAGCTATTATATAGATAAGAGCATGAACTCCCCTTTGAGTTCTTATCGATGTATTCTTAAGTTTCTAATTACATGTATGAATTAACCCCAGTTGCCAGGGCTTGAAAACATAGACAGACAAGTGTTGGAAAAAATCATGAAACATCTTGAGCCAGTTAGCTATGCTGATGGTACCTATATTATTCGAGAGGGGGAGCCACTAGATAGGATGCTCTTCATCACGCAGGGCATTGCACTTGCTTACAAGACTGGAACTACTGGTGGCGAAAGTGGCTCGTCAAGCACTACACATATTCCGCAAGCTAAGGTTTATGGAGAAGAACTTATGGCTTGGGCGGCAACATCTACCCAATTTTCCGGCTTACCCATCTCAGACCAAACTGTCAAGTCCCACGAAAAAGTTGAAGTCTTTGCAATCAGGGCTGCCAGATTAAAAAGTATTGTCTCTAAGTTCTCGACGCATTTCAACACACAGGATATTACTACGGTGGAAATAACTAGTAACTAGATTTTTAATTCAAAATAATTATATATTCAGCTATTTTTCAAATTTAAAGAATTTAAACGTCATCTACTTTCCTCAACATTAGCAAAACACAAGAATACCTGTCAGGTTCAATTGTACCACAATTGTAATAGAGAAAGCTCTTTATGTGAGTTTCGATGTCTGTTAATGAAGGTTTAAGCAGCAATCCAAAGACTCCCCTCAACAGTTCCATTGAGAAATTGACTAATACTATATACTCTCGACCAATACAAAACTAAGTTGCAATTCTTCTGAGTGCAGGTCTAGAGGAACTTCCTAACCAAAGATTGGTCCTATAATATTTCATCACTATGTTTTTTTTTTTTTTTTTTTTTTGGCTAAATAGGATCCAAATTCAATCACTCCAAGTAATACCAATCATGGAACCGAACGAGAAGGAGTCCGTTTCCTTTCCTACTTGCATCGAACAGATTCAAACAGGAATCCAACAATATATGTACATACAATACATATGCCAAAGTCAGAAACATCTGATCAGACGAGAAACATAAAGCAATTACAAAACAAGCTCATAAGTGCCAACTAACAACACATCAACACGAAAAGTTATCCACAATATCGACCAAAATCCCTAATTATAGTCCATTAAAACCAGCATTCTAATCTAAATTTCTACACATAAAGAAAAAGAAAGCGCTGTGGTCCTGTAATTTGTTGATATGCAGCGTGGGCTAGCTGATTCGGTATATTCACCATTAGCAACCAAATTCAAACATGGTATTCAATTTTTCCCGATTTTCTCGGAATCCAAACGGAGGATAAGAAAAGGGGAGTTAAGGCAGAGGAAAAAAATCACGAGCTGTCTGACACGGAGAGCCTGGAGAAATTTCCGGGCTAAGATCGCAGCCATGGCCGGTGGTGGCTGAGTCGATGGGTCTTCGTCGACGCGAGCGGTTCGATTTGGGGACGTGAGCAGGCCAGTGCCAATCCTACATTTTCTCCCCTTCTGTCGATATGGGGCTCTGTGTAAGTGACCTCTCCCTTTTTTTCTCAAACATAACATTTTAATTATTTGTACCATTATTTGTACAATCGGTTTAATAAGAATGGAATATACTTCCTTTTGATAGACCTTACCCCTTTAAATGATAAGTATAGCACTACTTTTTCTTCTTCTTCTCTTTGGCTGTCCAGTAGGAATATTTCAAAAACTAGAGAATTTAAGGTCATCTCCAATGAATCATGTCATAGGGCTATAAGCTCGTTTATAGCCTGAAATGAAGAAAAAAACCATCTCCACTGGATCCAATGGAGGTCCAGAGCAAAGGAAAAAGGGACTCATTGGGCCAAACTCTAGCCCATGGCCATCAGGTTAGGCATTTGAAGCTAGCTAGCCAGCTAGCTGTCAGCAATACACATGCTAACTGACGTCAGCTAATCATTCGATTTGAATTTTTTGATTTTGTTTTTTAAGACGAAATTAAAAAAAAAAATAAAAATCTAATTTCTTTTTATAAATATCTAAGTCAATTCTCACATCATTTTCACCTTTTCATACTATGTTACTTCATTTTATTTCAATTCTTCACATTCCTTAAATTCCTATATGAAATATTTTATTTTTTTTGAAGCAAAACAAACATAGCATTTCGAAAAATTAGAAGGATTACATAAAGATAAGAAATATGAAGAGTTACTCATTTATAAATATGGTAGTTTAATTCAATTCACCAATAAAGTTAAAGAACAAACTTAAAAAAAACAATAAATTATTGAGGGGGCTAAAAAAATAGCCCCTTCAGTTGGAGGTGATATATAAATATGACATGATAGTGTTCATTAATTTTTTTTTTTAAATTTTACAAAGCTATAATCTAGACGGGGACTAAACATGGCCCCTTCTAAGTCCTTAGAAAAGCTGTCTTCAGTAACTTATGAGCCAAACAAGCCCGAAAGGTCAATTTGTCTAGTACTGCACATGTACACTCTTTCAATCAACATGACAAAAGGTCTTGGAATCTAAGGCTAAGATTTTGATGCAATTAGTTGCGATGCCTTGAGAATATGCTCCATTAGGAATTTCTCAAAAATTCCCCGTTTCGCCACTTTTCCATCAAAATAGATTATGCTGCCATTTGTAATGGAATTACAAAGGAAAGTATCAAAAATCTTCAAAAGTATATACTTTTATTGGGTAATATATGGGAAAATATTGACTCATCAATATGATAAAAGTTATAACCTTTCTGTAAGTGATGTGTATTAGATAAGACAATCCAATAAAAGTTACAACTCTATAAGTGATGTATCTTAGATAAGACAATCCAATAGAATTTACATCTCTCTAGAAATGGTAAAATGAATGTATGAAAAAGGAAAAGCCATTTATCTTGAACAAATCATTCAACGTTAAATCAATTTCTCTAGTATGTAAAATCCAGTTATGGGCATCAAGTACAAATCTATATACCACTTTGACACTTAATGTAAATTTAATGATAAGCTTTATCGAGGAAAGTCTCCAAATTAGCTTAAGAGAAAGTACTTCTCCTAATTAACCTTTACGAGAAGTTGCAATTCTGTGGAAATGGGATGATGAATGTCTATCAAATGAGGATGTATTCCTCATGACAAGTCAATGATTTCTACATCGTCCAAGGGGTTTACAACCACCACAACATTTGATATTACGCTTTAGATATATTATGCTTCAAATTTATTTTTAACTTCCTAAATACCACAAGTTTTGAATTATGCAAAGAAGTAAGTTTGCCTAGCCACATGGGCAATTTCATCCTCCAAGAGGATAGGCAAATGAGTAGACAAACCTATATATTCACCCAAGTAGAAAACATTCTCTACCTCAATGTGAATGGATATATTCAATAGATCACTAAAATTGCACCATTTTTTTTTCTTTTGTTCAACACCAAACAAAAGAAAAATTCGAATAATAAAATTGTGCCTTCTTTGTGACTACCCGTTCTAAATTTTACGTTTTTATTTTATTTTAAAAGCGTAAATTTACTAAATTGCCCTAGAGGCAAGAACTTTGACTTCCGTTGACCATCGACTTGAGAGATGTGAGACTTATTCTTTAAGCATATCCTCGTAGTACTCTTTGGTACGAACGTATAGGCGAAAGCCGTTTGCGCGTCCGGATTATAACGGTATAGTTACGGACGTTCGAAATTGGTTATTCAAGGTTTAGTGTGTATTTAAATTAAACCCCCACTTTGTGGGGCCCAAAATCAGAAACGGAGGGAGGAAAAAAAAAAAAAAAAAAAAAAAAAAAAGAGCTTCCCGTGCACCCATACCCGCGCCACCACGAGACCATTTTCCAAGGCCGATTCCGGCCAACTCCGGTGGCGTTTTTCGATAACACCACCACCATCTTGAATCTCTCATTCCCCTCTACAAAACCCACCCAAGAACCACCTTGATTAACCATGGTATGGAGCGGTTTGAGGCCACGAAAGTTGACGAAAATCAATGGTGCTCCGGCCACCCTTTTCAATTTTCCGGCAAATCGGCAAAGCGATGGCCGATGCCACCACTTGGGCTTTGTAGCCCATCATCCCAGGAGCAACACCCAACCAACCTTGACCCCATTGGACCACCGTGGACGACGAATCGACGTCGGGAAGTTTTAGGCACCCGCCGGATTCGTGGGCAAAATTGACCATCTTCCGTCCACTTTTGGACTTCGTGGCAGGTATGAAAGTTGCTCCACTCACTGAGATCTTCATTTCTGTGAAGTTTGAGAATTTTTGGAAATAGTTGGATTTTCCGGCGAGTCGGGGCGGCCGACCGCCACCCGCGGCGGCGCGTGGCCAGTGGGCCGCCAATGCTATTTTTAGGCTATGTCAAATGTCTTGAATTCAGTTTTGTCATTTGAATGACGTAGGTTGATAGTTGGAACCTAAATTCGTTACGATACGTTACTTGATAAAAATGTGAATCGATGATCCGACCGTTGGATCGTCACCAAAATGGGATATATTATAATACGTAATATTTAAAGATTATAGGAATTTACAGATCGGGAATCCGACTTACGGATCTTCCTGAATTGGATTTGTAAGTTAGTAAAATAAATGTTCATGGCCACTTGTTTTAGGCAATTGGCGGAGATCTGACCGTTGGATCGTAATGAAATTTTAGTATGTTGTTCTAGAAACATATTGTGGATCGTTGGAAGTTGCGGATTGGAAATCTGATATGCGGATCTTCCGGGTCAAGTTATACAGGGTTGTAAACCCTACAAATCGACGGTTGACTTGTGGTCAATGGGTATCAAACTATTTTAGAATGTCGTTGAGGTTGTGTTTTATGTGAATTACGTACTCTTCGGATAAGAGTTCTGAGATGTGATTTGATAATTGGTCACAGGGACCAATCATTCAGGACGCCTCGATGTGTGCGCTAGAGAATCATAGTGTGGACTCCAGGTAAGTGGATCTTTTCCTTTTTATCGTACATATTATTGAGAGTTCTATCGACACTTTTAAATTGATTAGGTATATTACTTTCATATATAATTATTGTGAATGCTTGAAGTACGATATGAACTACGAATGGCTTGATCCCTATTTAGGGTACGTAGGCAGTCTAACGAGACATTAGATGCAGCCATAAAATATTTGAGACCAAAGCCTTGCTTGGGAAATTGAGTAAGGCGAAGGAAAGTGGTAAAAGCAAGTTTTAGTTTTATGAATTAGTTAGCTAAATTAGTGTTAATTGGGTCGTCATGGATAATTATCCCTGAAAATAAGTAGTTTGGGAGTAATGCGTTATTGATTGTACACTTCTCACTGTATTGTTTATAATTGAACATGCTACGACATGGTTGAGTATTAGATTGCATCATAGTATATCAATATGTATATTACTTGCATATAATTATTGGGAATGCTTTCAAGTGCAAAGGTGAACTCAGGACACCCAGGTAAGTTCAGGTGAGTTTATGGTACTAGTTGAATCGATTGTGTTATAGCATGACTACAGTTATGTGTTAGGCAACTTCGATACTGTCGTACTGGTTGCCATGAGTTGCACATGTTATATTGAGATGCATTGAGAGCTCATAAACCTGCACCCCGGTGTTAGTGCTCCCGCCCGTGGCCAGGGCACAGTCCTTCACGTGATGTTCACCTCCCGCACCTTATGCTCACCTTGGATTCAAGGTAGGTGCACAGTCCTGTCGTACAGACCACTTTAGGTGGTTCCGACTCGTAGGTGACCCGCGATTATTCGCCCAGTCTTCACGTGATCGTAGCACTTGAGCTTATTTATTTACACCCAGTCCTGTCGTACAGACCACTTTAGGTGGTTCCGACTCGTGTGCAGGTATACTTATTGAGCTATACGCTAGCCAGGATTGATGAGATATGGATAAGTCGTACAGGTCACTATAGGTGACTCCGACTTATATGCTAGCCAGGATTGATGAGATATGGATAAGTCGTACAGGTCACTAGAGGTGACTCCGACTTATATGCTAGCCAGGATTGATGAGATATGGATAAGTTGTACATGTCATTTTAGATGACTCTGACTGATATATCATTTTGTATTGATTTAGTTCATTTGGCCTACTTATTAATGTATGGTGGAGTTAATGGCAAACCGTGGTTTTGGTCATTTCTGAGTATGGTTTGGATATATGTATATATGTTGTACCGTCTTATGGAAAACGATACGGGTTTTACATTAGGGCATTACTTTTAGAGAGGTAATAACTTTGGGAAGCTTGGTTTTATTGCTTACTCACACCTTCTGTTTGGTGCCCTCCAGGTTTTAGCTGCTGAGTTTGTATCGACAACAATTCTGTGGTGAATCTTAGTATTAATGGATATTTTTGAGGGTATGATTCTTACCCATACTACTGTACCTTACTTATGCTCTGACATCGCGTGTGAAATGGGTTCGCTCCCACTCGTAGCGCACTCTGGTACTTAGACACTTTTAGATTCAAATTTATTCACTTTTTGTACACTATCACAAATTATGGCTTCGTCACCTTCCAGGTGTCGGCCAGCACAGCTCGATTCAGGGTCCAAGTGGACTTTCTGGGTCGGGGTGTGTCATTCTTAGTTTCTCTAGTCTACATAAATGTTCTCATGAGACAACTATGTTTATATTACAATTTTATCTACTTGGTTTGCATAATCCCTCAAAATGATCTAAGGTCAATGATGCATGAGCATCTCATGGATCCATAAACACTATTTTAAAGATATCCGCTTAACTATGCCTAAGCACCGATTTGCAATGTCAATGGTGAAATCAATTGTGGAGACACGTGCCCTGTCGAGAAAATCACCTTTGGTGAGCACAATTTTATGAGAATAAGACTTGGTGGGAAAAGACAAGACCGATCCTGAATACTACCTCTTTATTTTAACTTTTGGCTACTTACTCCAAATAAAGAAAGTAACCTTTGGTGAGCACAATTTGACGATTCGACCTAAAAAATATTTAACATCTAGCAGCTAGCATCTAGTTCACTCTTGGACAACTCGACCCCTTAATTTGTCCTTTCAACCCCTAGCCTCCTCATTCTCCCTAGTTAACATAAGTATTTTATCAGAATTTCAAGAAGCTCCACTCTTTGATAGTTCAGAGGAACTTTGATGAACCATTTCGAAAAATTAAGAGCTTCGATGCCAAGTCAATCGACTTAACAAGGTTTTATATTTCTTTTATTATCTCTAACATTTTTTTTTCATCTTCTAAAATCACACAAGAAAGATACTCTTTTGCGACCCTCTATTTCCGACAGGGCACACAACCATCGCAAATTCTCAGTAATATAGCGCGGAAGGTTTTTGGGAAAAAACTTTTGCGACTCTAAGTAACGTTGCAAATGATGACATTTGATACGACACCCTGCACACATTTTTTAATTTAGCGCCTCATTTTTCATAGCACACCCTATCATTCGATGAAACATATTTCACCGCTTTCAATTTTCGGTAAAGTTACTGCAGTGGAGCACTGATTTCCAATTTGCTTCTCAGATCTACAATCAGGCTGGCCCAAATAAAATCCTCTCTCTCGCTCCGAGTTGCAGTCGAGTACCGATTTCCAGTTTTGATGAAGTCATCGCTCATCGCCAAAGAGTACCCCAAAGAAATTGATAAGGGCCACCAAGGAGCGTGCCTCCGTCAGTGAAACCATTTCAACTGTGATTCATGTTTTCTATGTGCTTGTGTGCAGGTATCGTTCTTGACTCTGGAGATGGTGTCAGCCATACAGTCCCTATTTATGAGGGGTATGCTCTTCCACACGCCATCTTGAGGCTTGACCTTGCAGGCCGTGATCTGACTGATGCCTTGATGAAGATTTTGACTGAGCGTGGCTATTCATTCACCACCACAGCAGAGCGTGAAATTGTGAGGGACATGAAGGAAAAGTTGGCGTACATTGCTCTTGACTATGAACAGGAATTGGAAACTGCTAAAACCAGCTCTTCTATTGAGAAGAGCTATGAGCTACCTGATGGTCAGGTGATCACCATTGGAGCGGAGCGTTTCCGGTGCCCAGAAGTCCTCTTCCAACCATCCATGATCGGAATGGAGGCTGCTGGTATTCATGAGACCACGTACAATTCCATAATGAAATGCGATGTTGATATCAGGAAGGATTTGTATGGCAACATTGTTCTTAGTGGTGGTTCGACCATGTTCCCGGGAATTGCTGACAGAATGAGCAAGGAAATTACTGCATTGGCCCCAAGCAGCATGAAGATCAAGGTGGTTGCCCCACCAGAGAGAAAGTACAGTGTCTGGATCGGAGGCTCCATCTTAGCTTCCCTTAGTACATTCCAGCAGTTTTGTTTCTTAATACATTTACTTTGTTTTCCTGTGCAAACTGCTCTGTCAAAAGATTCTAACTAGAAATCCGAATTCATTTGAGTGCAGATGTGGATTGCCAAAGCTGAGTACGATGAATCCGGTCCCTCAATCGTGCACAGGAAATGCTTCTGAGAACAATCAAGGATAGGCGGAGGGATGATCATGGAAGGAAAATGCTGCTTGCATTCTTGTTCTCTGGTTTTGCTGTTATTTCGCTTTATATTACCTAAATGTCTGGACTATATGAGTTTGTAGGTTTACCGCTGGATTATTTGTAATTTTTCTGAATATGTTTTTATTCACAGTGATCATTTACTAATCCCTCTGCATCTGCAAGTTTTTTTTTGGTAGAATGTTGATTCTGGTTCATCTAATTTTTTCCTGCCCATGAAATTTCTGACGTGCAAATGATGCTATCATTGGTATTCTTCAATTCAATCGATGGAAATTATAATGATGTTCCAAAAATAAAAGGGAAATATGAACAACATATGCTAACAGCAAATTGAAATATTTTTAGTTACAATGAAAAATAAAGACCAATCAGTGGTAAGAGTTTCCAGGTTGAGCATTTGGAAAATAGATTTTCACACGTTTTATTAGCATTATTTATTTATGACTATTAAATTAAGGGGGTGTATTCAATTGAGACGTTGAGAGACTAATGGATTTATAAATTTATGGATTTTTATGGAGTATTGATTTGTAGATATTCTATATAAAATTTTGATTCAATTCCTTCGAAATCGCATGGGGAGAGGTGAGATTTGTGGATGCTTAAAATACATTACAAAATATTTTCAATTCCCTCTAATTCCTTAACTTTCTTAAATTATATAAAATCAATTTCTAATTGAATACATCTGAGATGTTATAAACTTCTTTAAAATCCTAATTGAATACACCCAGATTTCTAAGGATTTTAATAAACTATTTTAAAATTCTAATTAAATAACCTTGAATTTCAGAGAATCACTTAAAATCCTGATTGAATACCTCTAGATTAATTAAAAGAATTAAAATACCTCAAAAATACACCCCTCGAATAAATCAGTTGGAATAAATGGTTATAATTAAACAGGAGTGTACAAGGTTAAAAGAAAAAGTCCAATGCTAAGTCATTCTCAAACGATTGACCAAAAAGAAAGGATAGTGCTATTCAGTATTCACATACTCATTTAATTTTTACATTCCACACACGTTGGTAATTTTTGACCATTAATAATCTTCAATTTATTCGATTCTGAAAATTGAGAAGGTGTGCGAGAAGTAAACATAAATGTGAAAGTCATTCTCAAACTCAAAGAAAAATAAAAACATCTTCTTTTTTTTAATTTGATGATTGAAAACATTTTACTTTCAGTTGCCCAATAATTTTATTGTGCTCCAGGGTATGTGTGAATCGAATGAATGAAGGCTTGACTGCTTCCATGCGCGGCCAATAATACCAATAATTTATCCATTGCCTTATCCATGGAAACAAACAGACCCTTTGGATTTGATCCTGTAACAGCAGAGAAACATGGGTAGGATTGCCGTGGCCACGATTGTGAGCCTGTGGATAATTCCCATCTCCATCCTAGTCAATCACATTGTTCCCGAGCCCTACATGGTAATCCCCCCAAGGCAGCAACTTTCGTCGATTCAATTCAATGGGAATTTTTTGTATTTAGATTTTTGGGTTGTGTGAATTTTGTTTTGAGGAATTGGTAAATAAATTTACGATCTGTAGGATGAGATATTCCATGTACCTCAAGCTCAACAGTACTGTAATGGCAATTTCAGAAGCTGGGATCCCATGATCACCACTCCTCCTGGCCTGTATGTTCTTTACCATTTCTGAATTTCTGAATTTTTTACTTTTTTGTTGTTAATTTGCTTTGAACTTTGTATTGCGCCAGCTGATTTGTAAATGCGAAAGACGGGTTTTAATTACTTTTGGCAAATTAATTGGCTTTGATATGTTTTGAACTTTTGATTGAGAACTTAAGAATCATGTTGTATCACAGTATTTAGCAGGGAATCTAACATGTGCAACGCTAAACTTTTGCAGGTACTATCTTTCACTAGCTCATGTTGCGTATTTGTTTCCAGGCATGTCATTGGTAAAAGCAGCCCTGTCGTTTTCTGAAGGTTGCTCCACAGCGATTCTTCGCTCTGTCAATGGTGTTTTGGCGGTATTTTGCAGCATTCTTGTGTATGAGATAATCATTCACTTGAGACCGGCTCTTGATGAAAGAAAAGCAACACTTTACACGGTGGTGCTAGCCATGTACCCGCTTCATTGGTTCTTCACTTTTCTCTATTATACAGATGTTGTGTCGCTTGTGGCAGTGCTCGCTATGCATCTTGCGTGTTTGAAGAAGAATTACTGGTTTAGTGCATTGGTAAAGGCTTAAGTCTCTTCCATATGTCATTGTATGATTTTGATGCAAGCACACATGTGCTACGCCTATATGTTTTGTCAAGTGGTAACTTTGTTTGATGTTGGTAATGCAGCTTGGTGCTGTGGCAGTTGTTATTCGGCAAACAAATATTATATGGATGCTTTTTGTTTGTTGCAGCGAGGTTATAAATATTACAATGGCTGGCCATAAAGATAAGATAGATGTAGACGACACAATTAGGATAAAAGGTCAGCCAACTCCTTCAAACACTGTTATGTTAGGCGCAAACTTGAGAAAGCGGAAGGCCAGCATTTCAGTGGATACGGGAACACATTTAATCTCGATTAGAAAAGTTTCTTTTCAAACTTGCAAATTAGGTTTGTCCTCTTGCAAACACAATTGCTCACATTTTTTATTATCAAAGCTTATAGCAGATGACATTCTATTGCAGGTTTTCTTGATGAAATTGAGGCCATCTTTCCAAAATTATGGTACATGATGTTGGAACTATTGTTTTCTTTTAGCCCTTTTATTCTAGTATTAGCAGCCTTTATTGCCTTTGTTCGGTGGAATGGGAGTGTGGTTCTGGGTATGACTCATCCTTCTGTTGTTGATTTGTGTTACACATTGTGGTTTATGAAGTTGCCTTTACTTCTGTTGTCTCATACCATGTCCAAATGTTGCAGGTGCAAAAGATGCTCATGCAGTTTCTCCGCATTTTTCACAGATCTTGTATTTTGGTCTATTTTCTGCCCTTGCTATGGCTCCTACACTCTTTAGTTTGAGACAAGTTGTAGATTTATTCCGGTCAATGTGGAAGAATAAGTTCCTAACCTTCTTTCAGATGTCTTTGGCACTCAGTGCTGGCTTCATCGCTGTCCATTTTTTCAGGTCAGGCCTATTTAAAATTTGAGCTCAATGCTTTTAGAATAATAATTGCATTCAATTTATGGACGAGGAAATAGGTCAGCTGATATGGAGGTCAATTTTTCAATTGATATTTGAGAAAAGCAACTTTTCAAGTGTTTGTTTTAACGTTTTCTCCAATTCCAAGAACGGTGAATGTTTCCTGTGCTGTTTTCACGTCCAATGCAGCATAGACATTCATTCATAACCTTAATGTTACAAATCATGATGTAATTTCTTGACTGCTGCAGCATAGCTCATCCCTATCTTCTGGCTGACAATCGGCATTACCCTTTTTATCTTTGGCGGAAAGTCATCAAAGCTCATTGGTCAATGAAGTTCCTTCTAGTCCCACTTTATGTTTATTCATGGCTTTCCATCGTCACTAGATTGGGTCGGTATACAGCTCTTGGTCATCATACGTGTCAATCCTCCTTGTGTTTTTGCCCCTAAGACTTGTTTCTGTTTCACTTCGGCAGGGAAATTTCAGAGGAAGATCTGGGCGCTGGCATTTTTCTTGGCTGCTGCTGCAGTTTTGGTTCCCGCACCGCTGATTGAGTTTAGATATTATACTATTCCATTCTTTTTCTTGATTCTACATTCCCATACTGATGATTATCGAACTTGGCTCGTCATGGGGGTCCTGTACATAATCGTCAACGTCTTCACAATGATGATGTTCTTGTATCGACCATTCCATTGGTCCCATGAGCCAGGGACCCAACGGTTTATATGGTAGGTGCTAGCTAGATTCACCCATAGATTCCAAAAAACCTGTTCAGGTCCATAGAAATTCAAAACCTTCATACTAATCAGATCCCGGCACGGCGATGCCGATGTAGCGTACTTGTGATCCATGCTCTACTTTTCCTTCTTGTTTTTGAAACTCGGTTGAGTATCCCTTGCAGCATTGTATAAACTGAATTCATTTATAGGAATGAATGAAAAGCTTTGTTTTTCCTTACCCATATGAATTTGAATCATATTTTCATTGTTTCCATCCCACGTTAATGCGGAAATCTAGGCTGTTTGCTCAATAGTTTTTAACATTCGAAACAATAACGTGAATGTAGACACGTAAAATTGATCACATGGTCGATAATATCTAGTAGCAATGGGCTCTACCACTTCATGTGGGACCGACTTGCACTAAGCAATGTGTCTAAATAGCCTTAAGCGAAAATGAGAAAATAAATGAATAAGAGGGTTTTAAAATGCGAGAAGGAAAGGGAATCAGAACAATTCTCTCTAGTAGATTTGATTCCTGATTTTTAGGTATTTGATAACGATGAAAAAAGTTGTATTTTTTCGATCTTTTATGTGTAAGTAAACCTAACAAAAAGTTAACGAGTAAAATGATTCTCATATCCATATTTTAGTAAACATAGGGAACTCAAGAATTAAAATAATTCAAAGTCCCATTCCTTCTAAATTTTTTGGTCAAACCTCATTCCTTCTAAATAAGGGTGCATTTTTGCTCAACTACATTAACTTTGTTGTATGTTTATTATACACCTTATTAGCTGCCATGTGTTACATTTTCTAATCCCTAGTAAACTTGTTAAGTATAAGGACACGTGTCAGGTTCTTAGGTGGAGATGAGTATCACCATAGTTAGTGGTGGTGAACAAAAATACTCCAAATGCTGTAATAGAAAACCCAAGAAGAGAAAACACACTGCCCAAGGTAGATCAACTGATCTATAACACATCGAGCCGCTACCCAAACCAAGCAACGTAATTCACGTTGGCTAACATTATTCGTTTGGAAGTATTTCTAAAATGACTGAAGACGTTTTTGGTGATAATGTTTTGAAATCCATTCGTAGTAAAAATCCAAATGGATCTTGAAAAAAAATACTAGAATTGATTCCTACAATAAGCACAAATCCGGTGCTTTTTCTAAAAAACATTTAAAATGTTTTTGAAAATCAAAATCAATTTTACTAAAGGCGTTTTCAAAATCATTTTAAAAACACTTTGTAACGAGATAATTGATTTTAGCTTGAAAAATATGAAGGGTATTATGTGTTTGGTTGACCGTGGTCAACACTCAACAGTGATCTTCCGTTGTTCACGCGCCACGAGCTAGCAAGGTCACAAGTTGAAAGCCACGGAAATCGGAGGTAGCTTGAAATGCAAGCCATGGAAGTTACGTCTCTCTGCAACCTCGAACCTCAAACACCGACGAGCCATGGTGGTGGTGAAAGTCGGGTCAAATTCCATGGCGAATATTTCTGGGCTTCGCGGCCCGCTGTGGTGGATGCAGTGGGCCAAGCGTGGCTGGGCAATCGCCGCCGTCGGATTCGCCGTCTTCGTCTTCGTCTTCGCTCTCTCTGTCGCCTCCTACTATCGGAGTTCCGAGCCGGAGTCCAACATCGCGAACTCATTTCATCGCATCACCACCTCCGATTTGATCGACCTGACATTGTTGCACAGCGCCAAAGATAGAGGCGCCCGTACCGCACCGTAACCCTTTGCTAATCAAATTTTAATTACCATGTGTTTCAGCTCCTAATTAATTTCTCCTTGATTTGATTACCCTCTTGTTTAATTTTTGGTTTTGCAGTTTGTTTAGATGGAAGTTTGCCTGGCTACCATTTTCAAAAGGGATTTGGATCCGGCGCCAAAAATTGGCTACTTTTCATTGAGGTCTTAAAATTTCAAAATTCTTATGTTGTTGGAAAGGCGCAGAAATAACTGGTTATGAACTTTTAATCGAAACTGGAATTGGACGGATACTAAACAGACAATAAAATGCCCTAAACCTTAGTGTTACATGCGTTATGTTTCCCGATTAATAATTTCTTTAAAATTTTGTAACCAATTCTGTTTGTGCATATTTCTTGCAATTGTTTTGTTCAATTTCATTGCATTTACATGTTCTAGTTGGTTTGTTTATTAATGGATTTATTAATGGATTTATTAGGTTGAAATGTTGAAATGTAGGGTGGAGGTTGGTGCAACACAATAGAATCATGTATTTTGCGTAAACATATGCATTTAGGATCTTCCAAACATATGGGACGTCGAGTTCACTTTACTGGGATTTTAAGCCCTTACCCTGACCATAATCCGGGTAATTATATTCTGCTCAGTTGCTTCGTATATGTACGATCACCATAATCCGGGTAATTATATTCTGCTCAGTTGCTTAATTATTTGTAGTTTTAACTCAATGTCAAGTTAAACAGTTAACTGATGTGATTCAATTCCAATTTTGGAGCATTCTCTAGGATTCTTTAACTGGAACCGAGTCAGAATACAGTATTGTGATGGCGCATTTATAGCCGGTCACCCTGATAATGAGTTGAAGGTAAGTTATGTTTGGAGATTTTCTGCCTTGTTTGAGAATCAGTAGTAATTTTATTAATGGAGGTTTTATTGCTCTTCAATGGTATAGAATGGAACGGAACTTTTCTTTAGGGGCCAGCTCATCTGGGAAGCAATTATGGATGAACTCTTGTCATTTGGCTTGTCAAAAGCGGAACAGGTATCAATCTTACAGGCCCTTCTTTTGGGAAGCAATAATGTGTGTGAATAACAATCTTACAGGCCCTTCTTTCGGGATGCTCTTCTGGTGGGTTGGCGGCTCTTATACATTGTGATGAATTTCAACATCTTTTGCCTAAGGATGCCACTGTCAAATGTCTAGGGGATGCGGGTTTTTTTCTTGATGAGTATGTTTTATGCATACCAGTTCCTTCTGCACCAACATCTTTTAGCTAATCTGCTTGGCATGAAGTTTTTCTAGGATCATATATTTTCACATGTGAACTCTTTGAGGGCCATAATTTCGTTCCTATCTTTGCTGTTTCCTTATTCTACTGTTCCTAGTTCATACATTAGGAAATAAGACCTATCACAATCGAACACCTTTGAACCATTCTCTTTTCTATCAAATTTGCAATTCTCCCTCTCAAGCTACACTAGGAATGTTGAAATTCTTGCAAGGTCTTACTAACTACTTGTTCTACGTGTATAAAGCCCTTTTTCTTAAAGCATCATCTGTGCTCTTACTAGTGATCACATAGCTACATTCTGTTTCGTACATTTCAGGAAAGATGTTCTCCACAATCCTACCGTGAGATCTCTCTTTCGTGATGTTGTCAACCTTCAGGTTATGCTCTGACATTGACGATACTAGCTTATACAATCCCTTTCTTGGTGATACTTATCCTAGTTTTTGGGTATAACTTTAGTTACTACCTAGGTGATAGTGTAGGGTTGTTGGGTTTGACGGATGGAATGAATATGAGGTGTCACAACATGTATCAATATAATTTTCAATCTTAAATATGGTACATCTGTTAATTCTTATTTTAGACTCTGGCATGTCATACTGATTTTCTTATTCACGCTGTATCAGGGGTTAGCGAAAAGTTTGAACAAGGATTGTGTTGCGAGAATGGAACCAGATAGGGTAGATTTTATTTTCTTCTTTTTTATATGGTACCAATGATTAAATTTGGGATGTTCTTATTTTTCCTCTAGGTTATGGTTTTTAACACAGCCCCAATCGTTTGTTTTTATGTAGTGTATCTTTCCTGAAGAAATTGTTAAAAACATCAAAACCCCCGTGTTCCTCGTTCAATCAGCTTATGATTTTTGGCAAGTAAGCTTCCTCAGAACTCAAAGCTTCATTTGCTTATCATCTGAATTTGACTTACATCCCTTTTCTCTTTTTTCGTATGTGATGATCATTAGATACAAAATACCTTGATACCTAAAGCATCCGATCCACATAGCTACTGGCAAAATTGCAGACTGAACATTTATAATTGCAATTCTACCCAGGTTGAAATACTTCTAGGTATGTATATACCACTGTCGTTAGTCAAAAGGTAGATTTTTGTTCAGGGTCTTCTTGTTATATTACATTGAAACTAGGATTCTTACTGTCTTTCTACCAATTGCAAATGCAATCAGCGGGCATTACCTGCAGCATCACTAGCTCGAGGCCTCTTTTACAGAAAATATGATTCATTCATCGGACACTAATTGGTTGTATAATGAAGAATAGTTGTAAACAAAATACAGTGGCAAAATTAAGTCGAATCATTTTGTACAGCTTTCCGGGGATCTCTGCTGAAGGCGCTGAATGATTTCGAGAAAAATAAGGAAGGAGGAATGTTTATAAGTTCTTGCTTTATTCATTGCCAGACATTGATGACTGAGATATGGAATTCGCCGAAATCTTTAAGGATAAACAACAAGGTGAGGAAAGTTTTATCATTTGTATTCGAATGCCGTTATCATGTGGAGATTTCTTGTTAACTCAAATATGGTGACGGAAGTTCTATCACCCCAGCCGTATATTTCTCTGTGAGACAGATGAAAGCATAAATACCATAAGCTTAAGCTGCTTAGTGTTATCAAATCAAAATCTGTTTTTCTTTCATTTGTTTCTTGGTTTTCTGTCACTTTCTTAACTAAACTGGGCATCTGACTGTTTTGAGCTTTGCTATTCCGAATAGACAATTGCAGAGTCTGTGGGGGACTGGTACTTCAATAGAAGTGCAGCGAAGCTAATAGACTGCCCGTTTCCATGCAATCCGACCTGCTACAATGTGAATTTCACTCGAGATTGATTGAACTCAAGAAACGCTTTCAACTTTTCAACTGTTGTTCCGAACTGTAGATCTTTGGAGCCTCAGTTCACCCTAGTGAAAATTCTATCCTCCTTGTCCAGACTCCAAGCAGGATCCTATCGCTGCAGATATTGAGAACGAGGGTGTGTAGAGAAAATTTAAACCAGTTTATAGCTGCTGTCACTTCTTTTTACATGGAGGAGGAAACATTGTTTTTTACATTCAAAGGCTAGGGACCAATTTGCTACAGCTTAGTGATGTAGCTGTGTATAAAAAGACGATAATGTACGTGTAATGATTTAATCTTGTATTAATTTTACTCGTTAAATTTGAAGCGTTGAATCATAAATACTAAACTGAAAATTTTAAAACTAGTTTCTTGAGCTACAAGCTCTATATCTAGTCCATAAGCTAAAGCAAAAGGGCTCTAGTTTTTATATTACGTGCTCATTGAGAATCATCTCATGCGAATTAACGGTTGATTGTGTGTTCAGAATCTGACATTTTCTTTTAATATGCAAAATTTTTTTCTGTGCTTCAAAATAATGCTACCTTTCTTTTTGGTCTGAAAATAATGGCCTACCTTTTCCTTTTTTTTTGGTTGATAATAATACGCTACCTCATTCTATGGATTTATTCTATTAAACATTGTTTCTTGCAAGAAAAGCAAAAACAAATAAACAAAAAAATTAAAGTAAAATTAAAAAACCAAAAACCAAAAACAAAATAAAACAAAATGAAAATTGGCAGTTAATTTTTCAGTGTCCGTTTGACTGCGTGAGCAGAGCACCGGAGGCAGTCAGTCAATTGATGGTGGGGCCAATGGCGAATCCCAGGCTTCGCAGCCTTCTATGGTGGCGAAGGTGGGCCAAAAAGGACTGGGCAATCGCTGCCATCGGATGTACCGTTATCGCCTTCGCTCTCACTCTCCTCTCCAACTCTTGGCGCGACGAACCAGACTCCGAAATCTCCCGCCCGTTTCTTCCCAACGCCGCCGCCTTCGATTTCGTCGACTTGACCTTGCTGCGCAACGCCAAAGATAGAGGCGCCTGTACTCAATCCCATCCCCTCTACTTTCCAATCTCTTTCTATCATCTCTCTCCCCCTAATTGTTTGAATTTTGGTTTTGCAGTTTGTTTGGACGGGACTGCCCCTGGCTACCATTTCAGGAAGGGATTCGGATCCGGCGCCAACAATTGGCTGCTTCACATTGAGGTCAAAATTCTATCCCTGTGCCTTTTTTACAGGTCTAACACAAATTGTTGTTGGAAATTCAACTCAAAACAAGTTGGTGCTATCTATTGTTGAAAATCAATGTCAAAGTTAGGCATGGAAAGTTAGGCAATGTTAGGTATGGTTGAATAAAAATTATTAGGTGCAATTAATGTGTTTTGTGTGGTAATAAATAATCTTAGTTTAATCATTTGGTTTGCTATAAATACCCAAGTTCTCAAGCATTGTAAATCATCCCATCCAAATCCCACTTCCAATTGTGAAGAAGCTTGTAAGCTTTCTTATTCCAATAGTTTGTAAACCTTTTTCATATATCAAAGTCCAAGTGTTTTGCCAAAGCTTGTTGCTTCCCTCCTTTCTCTATTTCTTTCTTTGTCCAATTTTATTTGAGAGTGCAAAGAGAAAGAGGTGTGATAGAGTTTGTAAACTTATCACCCACATATTTTGGTATTGAGTTAGTAAACTGTCAAATACCAACAATTGTTCCATTCAATTTCAGTGAATATGCATATGCTAGTAGATTTTTATGTTTAGAAAGGAAAATTGTGTGATGGGTTTGGTTCAAAAATCGAAAATGTAGGGTGGAGGTTGGTGCAATTCGATTGAATCGTGTTCTTGGCGCAAAGGTACTCTACTAGGGTCTTCTAATTACATGGATCGTCGAGTTCCCTTTTCTGGGATTTTGAGCTCTCATCCATCACAAAATCCTGGTAAGCTTGATTTTATTCGGCTGCTACTTTTATTCCCGTAACGCTTCGTTTTGTAATTCTAGCTCAATCTAAGTTGTTGGCCATCTAATTGATGTGATTCAATTCATTGTTTGGAGCATTCTCTAGAATTCTTTAACTGGAACAAAGTCAAAATCCGATACTGTGATGGCGGATCCTTCGCTGGCCACCCGGAAAATGAGTCTAAGGTGCATTGTGTTTGGAGATTTTGCTGCCTTGTTTTAATTTTATAAATGGAAGAATGTAAGCTGTTATTTTAGCATTGGCTGTTCTTCTATTTCATAGATTGGATCAGGACCTTTTTTTAGGGGCCAGCTCATCTGGGAAGCAGTTATGGATGAACTCTTGTCAATTGGCTTGTCAAAAGTGAAAGAGGTATCTTGTGCTTACTTCGGTTAAGCTCTATTTGAATAATATGAACTGCAGTTCACAGCTTTTAAACATCAGAAATTTTCTATGCATGTATTGATGATTATGACTATACAAAATGTCTTTTCCACTCTCGTTCTAAGAGCTGGTTTCATTGGTATTATAATGATATGATTGGTCCAGTAATTGTAATAACATTCTCCGCAAGAAAAGTATTGTTTTCCACCATGAGCTAATTTAAAGCTACTCATCGAGATTATTACAAAGAATGGTCTTTTTCTGCTAATATGTATGAGTGGCACTCTTACAGGCACTTCTTTCAGGATGCTCTGCCGGTGGGTTAGCGACTCTTATACATTGTGATGACTTTCGACGTCTTCTGCCAAAGGATGCAACTGTCAAATGTCTTGCTGATGCAGGTTTTTTCCTTGATGAGTATGTTTTTTGTGTACTAGTGCCTTCGGCACCTACATCTTTTAGAGAACCTGTTCAAGATGAAATTTTTCTAGGATTATACAAGGATCATATTTCTTTGTGTATGCTTAATATCTCCTAAATCATAAATTTCATAAAATGATGGTGTTGCCAGATTCTACTCTCTCATTTTCATACGTCAGAATATGAGACCTATCAAAATGGAACACCTTTGTACCACATTTTTCTAAAATGATTAAAATTCTTCCTATCAAGTTAAAGTAGGATTTTTTAAATTGTTTGCAGGTATGATGCTTTTCCCTTTTTTCCTATCTAGTGCATCCTCTATGCTCAGGATAGTGAATTCATAAAGAAATAGGAGCTGTAGAGAGAGAAAGAGGGAAAGTTTTGAGCCATTTTCTGTTTGCTACATTTCAGGGAAGATGTTCTCCAGCATCGGACAATGAGGTCTTTCTATAATGACGTTGCCATCCTTCAGGTTAGCTTTGATCTTTACTATTACTCAAGGTTCTAAAAGACGCTAGGCGCTAGTTGGGCGGCGAGCTGGCCCTAGCGCCTAGGCGGCGAGCTGGCCCTAGTGCCTAGGCGGCTAGGTGGGGTCGCGGGCGCCTAGGCGGATTTAACTAAATCCATTATATTTCGTGTAAATAAGTGTATGTGTATACTTAAAATATATATAATTTCATCATAAACTACAAAATAGAATGACACATATATTATGAAGTATTGGAACATAATGAAAGCATGGGGAACAAGCATATTATGCGTGCTCATTTAAGTATTCAACGTCTCTTACAATTTATTGAAAAAAAATAAAATGCAAAATGAAAGTTATTTATTTTCTGCCTAAGTGAGTCGCAACCTAGGCGGGTGCCTAGGTGGTCTAGGCGGGCGCCTCAGCAGGTCTAGGCGCCCTTTCTTAATTTTCAAACGCCTAGGCATTAATTGGGGCGGTGGCCAGCCGCCTAGCGCCTAGGCGGGGATTTTTAGAACAGTGCTATTACTAGCTTATATAATCTTTATATTTTTTTATCACTCTATGTTTTTTTATAGAAATTTAATTACTATCAAATGCTGACACTGTCAGATCTGCAGGATCCACCATTTGATTATTAGATGTAAAATCTAGTCGATATGTTTTTAATTTATTTGGGTCCATCTGCTTGTTCTTTTTTGTGAGTCTGACACATCATATATGAGAAAGGGTTTCATTTATCTTGGTCTATATCACTTAATGAAAATTAAATCTTTAGCGGGAGGCTTTAGGACGTTAGCCATTAAACAGTACCTTCATTGCTTTCTCTTGCTTATTTTCTGTCGCGCTGTCAGGGTTTATCAAAAAGTTTGCACAAGGATTGTCTTTCGAGGATGGAACCAGCAAAGGTAGTTGTTCTTTTCCTCTATATAGTGCCAAATAGTCAAATTTTATAGCTTCTTATTTTTCTGCTCGGTTATGATTTATAACACAAAGCCCCCATTTTTTGTTGTGAACTTCTACACCAGTGTCTATTTCCTGAAGAAGTTATTAAACACATTAATACCCCAGTGTTTCTTGTCAACCCAGCTTATGATTTTTGGCAGGTAATTTTCTTCAGAACCGAAGCTTCATTTACTTGTTATCAGAAATTGATTTGCATTCTTTTCTCATTTCCTAATATTATGACATTAGGTACAACATATATTGATACCTGAAGCAGCAGATCCACATGGCCATTGGAAAAATTGTAAACTGAACATTCACAATTGGAATCCCAGCCAGCTTGAAATACTACATGGTAATTAAATTTGAGAAGACCAAATTATATATGCCTGACTGTCCAGGAAAATCACATACATGTAATGCTGGTCCAACTCTTTGTAGCTGAGCATGCTTGTGACCCGCTCTTCACGCGCTACTATCCCAGTGATCTGATAATTGTTAATTCGAGCGGTTGATCGTAACCATCTATAGATTTTTGTGGACTATAAACCAGCATATTTGCACACTGCATGCTGTGATGAGCAGAAAGTTTTGGGTCTTCTCATCACATTGCATTTAAAATATCCTATGAAAAATGTCACCCTAAGAATCCTAGAGTTTGTGGACCATAAACCAGCATCTTTTACAGTTGCAAGTTTCAAGAGTGGGCATTACTAACGTCAACTTCACAGATGTACATTGTCAAACTAGGGAATTATAGTATTGGTTCATCTTACATGTATATTTCACTAGCTTCATGCTTCTTGTCAATCGAAAAATAGGGTCCATAGATAGGTCCTTGCAATTCGTTCTGTAATGAAGTGTAATTATACAGAATATCGTGGCAGATTAATGTATCAACTTATTTCATACAGGTTTCCGTGATTCTATGCTGAAAGCACTGACTGAATTCCAAAAAAATACGGAAGGAGGAATGTTTATAAATTCATGTTATATTCATTGCCAGACGTGGATAACCGAGACATGGCATTCACCCACTTCTCCACGATTAAACAATAAGGTGTGGAAATTTTAATCATCTCATTCCTTTATTGGAATACAAATGGTTTTCTGTCATTTTTAAACTACTTTTCTGACTGATTTGAACTTTCATAGACAATTACGGAGTCTGTGGGTGATTGGTACTTTAGTCGGAATGTGGTAAAGCAGATTGACTGCCCATTTCCTTGCAATCCCACCTTCTATCGTATAAATCTCACTGGTCTCTCACGTTTTTATTGAACTCAAGAAAACTTCCAACTTTATAGTGGATTATTCCCAACTTTATATCTTTACTTCCTGGCGGAAATCTTCCCTTATTGTCCATGCTTCTATCCCTGTACACATTTAGAAGGAAGGTGTTTATCAAACCGGAAAAAAATAGAGACAGGGTGTGAAGAAAATGGAATAACAGTTTATACTTGCCATCATGTTACAAGGCTTTTTCATAGAGGAGGGGAGACTTCTTAATATAATGTTCTTTGTGCTTTCAATGTATTAATTGTTCTTTGTTATGTAAACATGCATGCCATGGATATCTTTTGTACTTTGCTTTCCAGAAAAAGATTTAGCAACGAAAATACGGAGACTGGAGATATGATGAAATCATGAAAGTTTAATGATCTTCGTCCCCTTTGCTTGTTTGCTCACTTTCCTTGAGGTTTTCGAAATATACATATATGTATGTATGTTGTATTCTTATAAATGTTTCTGTTCATGCAACTGAATGCCTAAATACCACGAGTTACGGCATTAAAATCTGCTTAACTTTATTGTTTGAAAACAAATGGTTTTCTGTCATCTTTCATGCTGAACTTGTTATCTGACCGGTTTGGACTTTGATAGACAATTGCAGAATCTGTGGGCGACTGGTACTTCGGTCGAAATGCAGTAAAGCAAATTGACTGTCCATTCCCATGCAATCCCACCTGCTATCATATGAATTTCACTGCTTTCTCACGAGGTTGATTGAACTCAAGAACGCTTCCAAATTTCTGGTAGGTCCATCTGTAGAAATTGACAATGAAGGTGTGTAGCAGAAAAAGGGAAAACGAAGAGAAAAAACGGTTTATACATTGATATCACATCTTCACTTGTTTACATAGAGAAGCAACACATCCTCTAATTTCCATATCAACCAGTTGAAATGTTTTCCTTTCAATGTAGTAATGATACTTCTTAAACAACTTTATGATGTTACTATGTACCTTGCTTTCCGGATTCTCATGCTTGCGTTTGTAGTAACTATTTTTTTCGTTGCAATTTGAGGATTACATCCTTTAATTATGTTTCCCCAAAGTTTATTTTTCTGTTTCTCTCAGGGTGTGGAACCAAAGGTTTTAACCTGCATTACCTGTGACGAAGATGCCTGGCTTTACAGAGTATCACTTCATTTAATTGGTTGCCAACTACAAGGGAAATAGATGAATCGTTGGACTTTTATCGATGTCCGAAGGAAACTAAGTAAGAAATATTTGGGGTATTTGTTGATTATAAGTTTTGAGACTTTGAAGAACTTCATACGCATTCTGTAGTTTGTAGTTTGGATCCTTTTGACGTCTTGCTTTGCCTGCTACTGTTAAGTCTGTAAAAAAATATGTTAAATTTGCTGGTGTCTTGTGTGAGAAATTTGGGTCCGACAACGGACCACATGTCTGTGCGGACCTAGACACATAAGACACCTCCTACCCATCTCTAATTTGTCATGCTAACCCTGACCAATCTTTGGTTCCAACCCCCTCTCCCATGTACCAGTTCTGGGTGCCAAATAGACGACCTTTCTCCTCATGGCCACACTTCAGCAAAAAAGTGAACCTCAATGCGCCGCATCGTCAAATTTAATGAATTTATTACGGGTATGAAGGTGAAAGGTAAGGTGAGACACAAGAATTGATTGTTAAGAGATAGGTCGTCCCAAAATGACTTTTAAGGAGAAATTTGGTACTTGGAACATCTCTAGGCAAACATAGCGGTACAACTTTTTGTCTCTCGTATGGTGAACATCATGTGCTACATCTTCAAATTTAACAGATTTTAGTCGGATTTGGTGGTGGAAAAATGCAACACAAACAGTTAATTTCATAGGCAAATTAGGTCAAAATAAAAGTAAATTGTAGCAATGGTCCCTCAACTTTAATCAAATTGTAGCAATGATTCCTTAACTAAAAATCCATTACCATTGGTCCCTCAACACATCAAAATGTGTAGCTATGGTCATTTTCGTCAATTTCATTAGAATTTTGTCAACATAAGTTATGTTGGAATGACCATTACTACAATTGGGGTCCCTCAACTCATCAAAACATGTAGCTATGGTCATTTTCGTCAATTTAGTTAGGCTTTGTCAAAATGAGTTATGTTGGAAGGACCATTGCTACAATTGGGTTAAAGTTGAGGGATCATTGATTCAATTGGGTTAAAGTTGAGGGGCCATTTCTTCAATTAGATTAAAGTTGAGGGACCAATGGTAATGAATTTTTAGTTGGATTAAAGTTGAGGGACCAATGGTAATGGATTTTTAGTTGAGGGACCATAGCTGCACGTTTTGATGAGTTGAGTACCAATGGTAATGAATTTTTAGTTGAGAGACCATTGTTCCAATTGAGTTAAAATTAATGAACCATTACTACAATTTACTCTCAAAATAACTATTAAGTAGCAAATAGGGATTTCAAAAATATATTGGAAAACATTGCAGTAGTTAGTTACTTTTATGGTTCGGTCCAATATGACTAAATGCTGGTTTGGTACTGAAGTGCTTTTATAAAAAGTGGGTATAAAAAAAAGCTGAGTTCAAAAATGTGTTTGGTAAACACTTAAAAACAGCTTATTTTCACTGTTTTGGGTGAAAAAAAGCTGAAAACGTGAAGCAGCATAAGTGTTGGATTATATGTTGAATGTTGGATTATGATTTCTTGTTAAACATTGGATTATATGTTTAATAAAGTTTATAAATATTTTTCTTTTAAAAATAAAGTATATTTAATAATTTTATTTGTTAAGAAAATTAAATTAATGGCACATTTAGTATTATACTTTTTTTTGTCATTTTACACAATCACAATTGTTTTGTAAAAAATTTTATCAAACACCATAATATTTATTTTTTTTTTCCAAAAGCACTTTTACAAAAAATTTACCAAACACCTTACTACTTTATTTCACAGCTTATTCAAACAGTACAACAGAAAAAGTTTTTTTTTTTTTTCAAAACACAGCTATACGACCAAACCAGCCCTAAGTGAGACAATTTCTGAAAGAGTTACGAAGAATTTGGGCATCCATGATTAACGACCTCATGCAAACTAGCTAGTTTGGTCTTGTCCAAAATGTCTTTCCCATGTGACAAAATTGTGCTGCAATGCATCAACATCTTCCTCACCTGAAATGTAGTCAAGAGACCTCGTCGCTAATGAAAATCCTCAATATCGTCAATCATGTACGATTATAAGGGTTTTCATTGTTATGATTATAATCACGTACGATTATAGATGTAGCATATATCGAGCAAGGAGATATATGAGAAAATAAAAATATGAGATTTCATTTGGTTTCCAATTATAAAACATAACAATAGTGTTTGACAATATCTCACTCATAATTTATTTCTATTTCAAATTGGATTATCTACATAATGTGCGACTGCACTCAATGTCCCAAATCCAATTAGATAATTTGCACCATTTTACTTTGTCAACTTCCATTTAGGTCCTCCCTAGCTACCATATTTGCCTAAACCATTTCAACAACCTCATGATGGATCCCAATCTGAAAGAGTCCGAATTTGCTCAACACTTATCACATTTTTAAGATACATTTCTTTTCAAACTTGCTCTCAATCAAATCTCGAGATTATTTTCTCAAGATTTGATAATAAAAAATTGGAAATAATTGTAAATATAGAGTACATGAAGCTTAAAATTTACCATCGTGGATTTACCGAACATGATCACCTTTAAAATACATATGGTCCCCTAATGTGGATTAATCAAGCATAATCATACATTCATAAGCATGCATCTAATGGTGTGGTCCCACATCGGATTAATCAAGCATGACCGTTTCCTATAATACTAGATAGTGATCACCTATCACGGATATATCAAGCATGATTACTCCTAGAATGCGTATGGTCCCTCAAAGCGGATTAACCAAGTAGGACCATTTCATGTAATACTAAACAGTGATAAGCCATCGCGAATACACGAAGCATATGATCATCCCTAGAATACGTATGGTCCCCCAATACGAATTAATCAAGCTGGACCATAGGTATGCATCTAATAATGTGTTCCTCCAATGCGAATTAACCAAGAGGACCATTTCCTATAGTACTAGGTAGAGATCACTCATTACTGATATACCAAGCATGATTCCCCTTCGAATGCATATGGTCCCCCAATGTGGATTAACTAAGCAGAACCATAGACATGCATCTAATAGTATGATCCCTTGATGCGGTTTAACCAAGCAGAATCACCCATGTACACACTACTACATGGTGCAATCACATCATCACACATCACACATCACACCCAACATGATTTATTTACAAGTAAACATATTCTCTATCGGTGCCATGTATCAAAAAAGTATCTAATCATACGAAGTACAATACGTGAGATACCTTGGTTTACTAGATCTACTAAACTTCAAATAGAGTCCATGACTCATCCTCTCATACTAGTAGTCAAACATTATCGATACGTCCATCTCTATCTCATGCGGTGTAATAACGTTAGGTTCAATAGGCATTTGTATTGGCATACATTCATTTTGATACTCCTTGTTCTGAGGTATTAACCTATATTCTGATACCATTCTATCACACTTCGAAAATTTAACCCCGAGAGGTGATTAAAATTATGAATTGATTATGTAGTACCAATTAAATTCCTTTTAATTTGTGATTACTTCTAACTCTCAAGTTAGGCTACTTATGTACCCTAAAATGAAATCAAGCCATTCATAGTTCACCTCCTTGTTCCCAAGTAAGTATGCCTTAACCTGTTCCGTTTACAGTTTCGAGCAAATCTTATGCGTTTTTCTAATAGAGAAATCTCTTTTCACTAGAATAAGCCCGCTACAAGCACAACGAACTATAGTTCAACTCCAGGATGGCCCCGCTGCGCCAAGGAAAGACCAAATCGAACTATCAACTATGAAATCTAGATATTTTAACCAATTCGACCTGGTTTTCCATGACTGTTATAACTCAGGATATGATCGATAGTCTTGAAAATGGGAACATGGAGTCAGTGCACATAGTTCCCGCTACATTACTACATTAAGCTTAAAATTTTAGCTTGCATCAACCTGTATTGGTCATCCAAACGCAGCGATGCATGTGAGCCTAATTCCGAAACAATTTTATCAACTCAAGTCTTTCTAATTCTACCCAAAATTTGTGAAAAAAGAACATACATTGTACCACAATTGTACTAGATAAAGCTCTTTATGTGAGTTTCAATGGCCGGTACAGTCATATACTGAAGGATTAAGCAGCAATCCAAAGATTCCCCTCAACAATTCCATTGAGAAATTGACTAATACTATCGACTCTATCTCCTGCCCGCCTTTTATTTTATTTATTTATTTTTTTTTCAAGTTACGATTCTTAACATCTATTTGTACCATCTCTTCAATAAAGATTGAACCCACTTGTATTGGTTGATCCTACCTCTATTAAAGAGATGATACAAATAGATGATAAATGTAACACTACTTTACTTCCTTTTTTTTTTCTTTTTTTGTTTTTGGTCTCTTGGCTGTCCTCCCATTCTTTTCTTTTTCTCCTTCTCCCTCCAGTTTTTCTCGTTCCTTGCAGAGCATCCCAGCTCTCTCTATCTCTCTCTCTCTCTCTCTCTCTCTCTCTCTCTCTCTCTCTCTCTCTCTCTCTCCTTTTCGTTTTCAAAAAAGGTAGACAGATCAAGTTTGTTAACTAAAAATTAAAAAATAAATAATGCTGACAAAAATTTTCATTCTTTTCTTCGTAAAGTAAATAAGTGGAAAAGAAAAGAACGAGAATAAAGAGAAAACGAGATGCATGAGACTACGAAAATCAATACAAAAATATCTTTGAAAAAATTAAACCACTTGGTAAAAAATCCTCAATTCATTTTTCTTCATTTATCTCTCGATGAAAAACAGTAATGCGAACTCAGGTGTAACATAGTCGAGCAAATAGTTCAAAAGAAGTTTCTTAGGTAAAAAAAAACGTTGACAAGAATTTTTGTTCTTTTCTTAGTAAAGTGAATAAGTGGAAAAGAAAAGAACAGGAAAAAAGAGAAAGTGAGATGCACGCTACTACAAAATCAATAGAATAAACCACTAGGAGAGAGAAAAAAAAACTCAATTCATAGTTTCTTTATTTATCTCTTGACAAAAACCAATGATGCAAACACAGGTGTCACATAGTCGAGTAAAAAAATTAAAATGAAGTTTCTTAGCTAAAAAAAAAATAATAATGACAAGAATTTTCATTCTTTTCTTCGCAAAGTGAATCAGTGGAAAAGAAAGGAACAAGAATAAAAAGAAAATGAGATGCACACAAATGTGTCACATTTGAGTCAAATAATTAAAATGAAGTTTCTTAGCTAAAAAAAATAAAAAAAATTTCCAAGAATTTTTGTTCTTTTCTTAGTAAAGTGAAGAAGTGGAGAAGTGGAAAAGAAAGAATAGGAATAAAGAGAAAACGAGATGCATTTGACTACTAAAATCAATAGAAAAATATCTTTGACAAAATTCAACCACTGAAGGAAGAAAAAAAAAAAAAACCTCAATTCATAGTTTCTTCATTTAACTCTCGATGAAAAACAATGATGCGTATCGGGTGTCACATAGTTGAGTCAAATAATTAAAACGACGTTTCTTAAAAAAAAAAAAAAAAATAATAATAATAATAATAATGTTGGCAAGAATTTTCGTTATTTTCTTGGCAAAGTGAATAAGTAGAAATGAAAAGAATAAGAATAAAGAAAAATGAGATACACACAACTTCTAAAATCAATAAAAAAAAATATGTTTCAAAAAATTAAACCACTGGGGGAAATTTTTTTTAAAAAAAAATCTCAATTTATATTCTCTTCATTTATCTCTAGACCAAAAACAACGGTGTGAAACTAGATGTCACAGAGTCGAGTCAAATAATTAAAATGAAGTTTCTTAGCTCCAGAAAAAAAAAATTAATGTTGACAAGAATTTTCGTTCTTGTCTTGGTAAAGTGAATAAGTGGAAAAGAAAAGAACATGAAGAAAGACAAAATGAGAAGTGGGAAAGAAAAAAACAGGAATAAAGGGAAATGAGATGCACACGACTGCTAAAATCAATAGAAAATATGTTTGAAAAAATTAAACCATTGATGGAAGAAAAAAGAAAAAAAGAAAAACCTCACTTCATAGTTTCTTCATTTATCTCTTGACGAGAAAAACAATGATATGAACCCGCGTGTGCTATAGTCGAGTCAAATAATTAAAACGAAGTTTGTTAGCTAAAAGAAAATAAATAATGTTGACAAGAATTTTCGTTCTTTTCTTGGTGAAAGTGAATAAGTGGAAATGAAAAGAACAAGAATAAAGAGAAGACGAGTTGAACGCAACTACTAAAATCAATAGGAAAATATCTTTCAAAAAATTAAACCATTGGGGGAAATAAAAAAAATCCTCAATCCATATTTTCTTCATTTATCTCTCGACCATAAACAACGATGCGAACCTAGATGTGACGACCTATCCCTATTTTCTATATAATTTTCTCCCTGAATGTGTAAAGTGACGATTATGCATGGTTAACTAAGTGACGTGGATGTACATATGCCGTTTTAATATATTGCTCCATTGAATTCTGCAGTTCTTTTACTTCAAATCTCAACTCTAGTACCTATGCATGGGAAAGCCTATTTGTAATTTTCATTTCGATCAGTGGCCTGTTACTATTCATATATCTGCTTGGTCATTTGCAGGTCGGTGATGAGTTATATTTTGTATATCTGTTTTCTTTTGAGTAGTTTCTACGTCCATCTCTATCTCATGCGGTGTAATAACGTTAGGTTCAATAGGCATTTGTATTGGCATACATTCATTTTGATACTCCTTGTTCTGAGGTACTAACCTATATTCTGATACCATTCTATCACACTTCGAAAATTTAACCCCGAGAGGTGATTAAAATTATGAATTGATTATGTAGTACCAATTAAATTCCTTTTAATTTGTGATTACTTCTAACTCTCAAGTTAGGCTACTTATGTACCCTAAAATGAAATCAAGCCATTCATAGTTCACCTCCTTGTTCCCAAGTAAGTGTGCCCTAACCTGTTCCGTTTACAGTTTCGAGCAAATCTTATGCGTTTTTCTAATAGAGAAATCTCTTTTCACTAAAACAAGCCCACTACAAGCACAACGAACTATAGTTCAACTCCAGGATGGCCCCGCTGCGCCAAGGAAATACCAAATCGAACTATCAACTATGAACTCTAGATATTTTAACCAATTCGACCTGGTTTTCCATGACTGTTATAACTCAGGATATGATCGATAGTCTTGAAAATGGGAACATGGAGTCAGTGCACATAGTTCCCGCTACATTGCTACATTAAGCTTAAAATTTTAGCTTGCATCAACCTGTATTGGTCATCCAAACGCAGCGATGCATGTGAGCCTAATTCCGAAACAATTTTATCAACTCAAGTCTTTCTAATTCTACCCAAAATTTGTGAAAAAAGAACATACATTGCACCACAATTGTACTAGATAAAGCTCTTTATGTGAGTTTCAATGGCTGGTACAGTCATATACTGAAGGATTAAGCAGCAATCCAAAGATTCCCCTCAACAATTCCATTGAGAAATTGACTAATATTATCGACTCTATCTCCTGCCCGCCTTTTATTTTTTATTTAATTTTTTTTCAAGATACAATTCTTAACATCTATTTGTACCATCTCTTCAATAAAGATTGAACCCACATGTATTGGTTGATCCTACCTCTATTAAAAAGATGATACAAATAGATGATAAATATAACACTACTTTACTTCCTTTTGTTTTTTTTTTTTTTTGGTCTCTTGGCTGTCCTCCCATTCTTTTCTTTTCTCCTTCTCCCTCCAGTTTTTCCCGTTCCTTGCAGAGCATCCCAGCTCTCTCTCTCTCTCTCTCTCTCTCTCTCTCTCTCTCTCTCTCTCTCTCTCTCTCTCTCTCTCTCTCTCTCTCTCTCTCTCTCTCTCTCTTCTTTTTCCTTTTCCTTTTCAAAAAAGGTAGACAGATCAAGTTTCTTAACTAAAAATTAAAAAATAAATAATGTTGACAAAAAATTTCATTCTTTTCTTGGTAAAGTAAATAAGTGGAGAAGAAAAGAACGAGAATAAAGAGAAAACGTGATGCATGAGACTACGAAAATCAATACAAAAATATCTTTGAAAAAATTAAACCACTTGGTAAAAAATCCTCAATTCATTTTTCTTCATTTATCTCTCGATGAAAAACAGTAATGCGAACTCAGGTGTAACATAGTCGAGCAAATAGTTCAAAAGAAGTTTCTTAGGTAAAAAAAAACGTTGACAAGAATTTTCGTTCTTTTCTTAGTAAAGTGAATAAGTGGAAAAGAAAAGAACAGGAAAAAAGAGAGAGAGATGCACGCGACTACAAAATCAATAGAATAAACCACTAGGAGAGAGAAAAAAAAACTCAATTCATAGTTTCTTTATTTATCTCTTGACAAAAACCAATGATGCAAACACAGGTGTCACATAGTCGAGTAAAAAAATTAACATGAAGTTTCTTAGCTAAAAAAAAAAAAACAATAATGACAAGAATTTTCATTCTTTTCTTGGCAAAGTGAATCAGTGGAAAAGAAAGGAACAAGAATAAAGAGAAAATGAGATGCACACAAATGTGTCACATTTGAGTCAAATAATTAAAATGAAGTTTCTTAGCTAAAAAAAATAAAAAAAATTTCCAAGAATTTTTGTTCTTTTCTTAGTAAAGTGAAGAAGTGGAGAAGTAGAAAAGAAAGAATAGGAATAAAGAGAAAACGAGATGCACGTGACTACTAAAATCAATAGAAAAACATCTTTGACAAAATTCAACCACTGAAGGAAAAAAAAAAAAAAACTTCAATTCATAGTTTCTTCATTTAACTCTCGATGAAAAACAATGATGCGTATCGGGTGTCACATAGTTGAGTCAAATAATTAAAACGACGTTTCTTAGCTAATAATAATAATAACAACGTTGGCAAGAATTTTCGTTATTTTCTTGGCAAAGTGAATAAGTAGAAATGAAAAGAATAAGAATAAAGAAAAATGAGATACACACAACTACTAAAATCAATAAAAAAAAAAATGTTTCAAAAAATTAAACCACTGGGGGAAATTTAAAAAAAAAAAAAAATCTCAATTTATATTCTCTTCTTTTATCTCTGGACCAAAAACAACGGTGTGAACCTAGATGTCACAGAGTCGAGTCAAATAATTAAAATGAAGTTTCTTAGCTCCAGAAAAAAAAAAAATTAATGCTGACAAGAATTTTCGTTCTTGTCTTGGTAAAGTGAATAAGTGGAAAAGAAAAGAACATGAAGAAAGACAAAATGAGAAGTGGGAAAGAAAAAAACAGGAATAAAGGGAAATGAGATGCACACGACTGCTAAAATCAATAGAAAATATGTTTGAAAAAAATTAAACCATTGATGGAAGAAAAAAGAAAAAAAACAAAAACCTCACTTCATAGTTTCTTCATTTATCTCTTGACGAGAAAAACAATGATATGAACCCGTGTGTGCTATAGTCGAGTCAAATAATTAAAACGAAGTTTGTTAGCTAAAAGAAAATAAATAATGTTGACAAGAATTTTCGTTCTTTTCTTGGTGAAAGTGAATAAGTGGAAATGAAAAGAACAAGAATAAAGAGAAGACGAGTTGAACGCAACTACTAAAATCAATAGGAAAATATCTTTCAAAAAATTAAACCATTGGGGGAAATAAAAAAAATCCTCAATCCATATTTTCTTCATTTATCTCTCGACCATAAACAACGATGCGAACCTAGATGTGACGACCTATCCTTATTTTCTATATAATTTTCTCCCTGAGTGTGTAAAGTGACGATTATGCCTTGTTAACTAAGTGACATGGATGTACATCCTACAGTGCATCCATACTTGTTGGCATATGCACACATATTTCATTTGAAATCTCTTTACCACCAGACTTTCATGAGGCAATCCGACTACTTCTCGTAACTCCAGAAAACAGATTTTATAGATGTCAAGTTCAATGGCCTGATTGGTTGCTGTTTCATTGATATAGTTCCCAAAACGAGATCTTACTTGCTGCTGCTTGTACGCATGAGTCGATTGGTTGTTGAGACCGTAAACGGTTTAATATCATACCGAGTTTTATAATAGGATGTATATCATATCCATTAGGAGTTCTGTAATGGGAACGCAGGAAAAATTTGAGGAAGGGTAGGATTGTTAATTTTGGTTAACGGAAAGTTGGCGGAAATATTAATTTTGGCTTGAATCCTAACAGACTTCACCACGAGAGTTTAAATCTGAATTTTTTCATCACCGGGGTTATCTTACGATTACCCTAACATCACGAAAACCATTAATCCAATTTAGCAAAAAATTTAAAATGACATTATTATTCAACATATTAGGTGGATCAAAAAATTGTACAAAATGTTAAATTGCCACATAAGCCATTAAATATCAATTTAATGTTTTAAATTTGACATCTCTTCTGGAGATGTCCTAATATTACTTAGTAGGTACTCCAATATGATTTAACTCATCACTTGGAATCCGAAAATTTATAGCTCACTCAAAGCAAAACCATTCCAGGCGAAATAAATAAGAATTTAAATGACGAGACTCCATCGTCACTTAGTATTACGGTCAAGTGGTATTCTTCTTCACTTATAAATGAGAGATCTTATATTCAATTCTCGTCAAAAATAAATTTGAATCAAATTATTGTTAGTCTATTACGAGTTATAAATGACGGGACCCATTTGCCTTTCATCCGCTGTCCGAAACGGTTGGTAAGTGGCCTATTTATTGCTCTGGTTGGTGAGCACAATTATATATGAGAAAATGTACGTACTTGGGAAAAGTCCAAGACCCCGTGGACCATTCTAAATCTAACGACTTGTGTTGGGTTTGCTGCATGATATCTTCATTTTCAGATTTCCAAAACCCTAGCTAGCTAGCTTCTTAATTTGTCCATTAAACCCCCAGCCTCCTAATTCTCCATCTTGTAGTGGTTGTAGTTAACATATGTACTTTGTCGTAATTTCAAGAAGCTCCTCATTCGGGTTTTGATGGCTCAGAAAATGGATAGCTCTGATGACAAGTAAGTCGGCCAAACAAGGTTTCATATTTCTTTTAAGGGTTAATATCAGTTTAATATCTTAAAGTTTTTGGGTTTTCAATATTTGGTATATAAATTTTTTTTCATTCGAGAATAGTACCTGAAGTCATAATTTTAGAACAGCCTTATATATCCGTTAATATTGCTATTAAGTCAACCGTTAACTGATGACGTCACACCCACGTGGACAATGATTGGGGTCCGCATATCAATATAAACCCACGTGGATATTAAAATATCAAAAAAATTAAAAATTACAAAATAAAAAGAAAAAATTAATAAAAGTTAAAAAGGAATTAAAAATTAAAAAACTAAAAAAATTAAAAATCAAAACAAATTTTCTTTCTTTCCTCCTTTGATCTCCACCATCAGGAGCTCAACAAGGATTTTGGACAGGGACGAACATTGCGATCGCTAGGTTGCAAGGGCCTTATTCGGTGCGGCGCTGTTGGCGGGGAATGGCTGGGTCGGGAGGGGAAGAGTTGGATGGGAAAAATGGGGAATTGGGAGGGGGAGAATTGGAACTGGAAAATGGGTACTTTGAGGGAGTTGGGTTCGAAGGAGGGGAAGGCGGGGATGGAGATGTGGCTGAGTTGTCGGCGGCGAAGAAGGTTCCTGCGGCAGAAATGGCTGATCTGGGCGAAGAAGAAGATGACGACGTGGGTTGATCCGAATTGGGAAATTGGGTTTTGGTCTGAAGTGTTGAAAACAGGGGTGAAGTGGGTAATGAGGGAGGAGATGTCGAGCAACTTAAGCCACTGACGCATCTGCTCGATTCCGTCGCGGATGGCGTTGCAGACGTCTAGGGCTTTGACGCTGCGTTCGAAGTATTCGGAGATGTAGCGGTCAACGGTGGATTTGGAGATGTGGGTTTTAGTGGAGGAGAGGATGAGAGTTTTGAACTCCTGGTGTATGCGGAGGAAGGAGTCGAGGAGGTCTCGAAGGCCATGGGAAGGAGAGGAGGTCGTGGGAGGAGGAGGAGAGGTGGAGGAAGCAATCGGCCATGGGTTTGGAAAGAAGAAAATTTGTTTTAATTTTTAATTTTTTTTTAGTTTTTAAATTTTTATTATTTTTCACGTGGCTATATTGATAAGTAACGCTCAGTCATTGTTCACGTAGGCGCTACATCACTAGTTAACAGTTGAATTAACAGCAATCTTAACGGATATATGAGATTGTTCTAAAATTATAATTTTGGGGTACAACTCTGGGATTAAAAAAACTTCATATACCAAAAGTTGAAAATCAATAAATTTTATAATAATAAACTGAAATTAACCCTTCTTTTGATATCTTTAACATTTTTTTTTTCCTTTTCAAATTAAAACAAAGAATTTTTGCATCAGATCAATATGCATGGTTGTTCGAAATAGGAATAAACAAATCAAACAAATGAATTTCATGCGTTAATTCTAGTGTATTAATTGTTCAGCTCGTCGCCACGTGATGAAATTTTAAAGCTTGCAAAGAGATCAAAGGAATCAATGCTAGACTCAACACTAACAATATTTGCTGCAACGTTTGGGTGTGGAAGGATGTCTTATAAGAGAGATGGAGGAGATGGATCAAAGTGGTCAGCAGACTTGGTTGCAATAACGTTACAGATATTGTATCCGATCATCGTGATGGTTTATATTGGCCCTATGCTTGTGGACCCTTTGTTCTTGTATGTTCCTATCATCAATGAAAATATCAAGTGTCTCGCGTTGGACGAAAAATTAAAAAAGACAGTTATTGTTTTGCGATCATTTACAGATCTCCCTTACGTATGTGAAACCATCTATCAAGTGCTGCCTGTGTTGCACGCATTGATATGTACGGACGGGAACAGTTGCCGGTGGAGAGAAGCAGGTCGGCTTTTTCGCCCAGAATTCCTACTTCAAAGCATTTTACCTGTTCTTCCTATTCCACAAGTAAGCCAATTACTTTTCTGGAGTTAATTATTTTTCGTAATCTCTTAAGTCATATATTAGGAATTAGGATAATTTGATTTTGCTGATTCTGTCACACAACATCCAAAATTTAATTACTAGTTACATTTGTGTACAGATCGTAATTTTAATTTTCCTTCCGAAAATGACGGGCTCAAGATCGTTGAATGGAATGAAGTTTTTGAACTCACTTATTCTATTGCAATATGTTGCACGAGCTTATCCAATATTCAAATTCTGTAAGAATTATAACAAGTCAACACGTGAACTTAGCAACAACATTGCTATGAGAAAGAAAATATGGATTCCAGGTCTATTAAATTTCATTATGTACATTCTTGCTAGCCATGTAAGTTATCGTCTTATCTTTGTTTGTTTTAACTGCTCCATATATAAGTTGCTTTAAATATTGTTGAGTTACAAATGTAATTCTTGGTTTGTTAGGTACTCGGAGCATTTTGGTACTTTTTTTCTATTCAACGAGAGATAGATTGTTGGATTTCTACTTGTCGAAGTGAAAATGGATGTGACTTAAGTACTTTACAATGTGATAATACTAGGTTCAGAAATATCACACTTCTACATGATTTATGTCCAACAAATCCACCAAATCCAGTGGTATTCGATTTTGGCATATTCCTTAACACTCTCCAGTCTGGCATAGTGGGAACAACAGATTTTTCTCAAAAATTCTTGATGTGTTTCTCATGGGGCCTACGAAATCTAAGGTTTGTCCTACATAAGTGTTTTTATTCGAAGATATTGCGTCATGCATTTGGGTTTTTTTTTTCCTACAACACACCGATGCATGGGATGCGCCACATTGAAATTGACTATCAAAATTCAGTTATACAAATCCAGTCGTCTAATAAGTTGTCCTTTTTCACATAGGGATTTGTTATTCTTCTCCAAACTTTCTAAATATATAGAAAGAAAAATACTTTTATGAGGGGTGCATAATTAAATTTTTAGAGTATTAATAATAGTTCCGTTCAAATATTATTTTAATATATTGCTCCAATGATTTCTGCAGTTCTTTTGCTTCAAATCTCAACACTAGTATTGTTCTCCAAACTTTCTATATGTGTGTGTATATAATATATATATATATATGTGTATATATATATAGAAAGAAAAATACTCTTACGAAGAGTTCATAATTAAATTTTTGGAGTACCAATAATAGTTCTCTTAAAATACTATTTTAATATATTATTTATTTTATTTATTTATTTATTTTTAGAAATACTATTTTAATATATTGCTCCAATGATTTTTGCAGTTCTTTTGCTTCAAATCTCAACACTAGTACCTACGCATGGGAAAACGTCTTCGTAATTTTTATTTCGATGAGTGGTCTAGTACTATTCATATATCTGCTTGGACATTTGCAGGTCGGTGATGAGTTATATACTGTATATCTGTTCTCTTTTGAGTAGTTTCTACATATATATGCATGTAAACTTCAGGATTTAATAAACTCAAGTCCAAAACCTCCCCGTTGTGGAGTAGACATTTATGCAGGCAACTACCAGAACATATAGGATACGGCTGAGGAAGGAAGTCATATCTCAACAAATACGTTTCATGTTATCTGAATATGGCATCCCTGATAAACTTCCGAACGCTAAGTCCCCTGAATCTGTAGCTAAGGCGATTTGGGAATTAGTAAGAGAAGCACTTGAAAAGGACGAAGATCTTCCGGTGAAGAATATCTTCTCTTTACTTCCTGGGGAACTTAAGGAACATATTAAGAGACATCTCTTCTTGGATACACTAAAGAAAGTAAGTTCCTAATGTCCTATCTCTCTCAATTTCTCCATATGCATAGCTCTATTTAGTTTTCTATAAACTTGTGGTAGTAGATGGCTTTTCAAATAATCTAGTTAACGAATTCAAGCTATTATATAGATAGGAGCATGAACTCCTCTTTGAGTTCTTTTGGCGTTCTTTCTTGACTGTACTTTTGAACAGTTGATTATCTTCCGTCTTAGTAAAATGATGTTGCTTATTGGATCTTATCGATGCATTTGTAAGTTTCTCATTACATGTATGAATTAACCCCAGATGCCAGGGCTTGAAAACAAAAACAGAGAAGTGTTGGAAGAAATCATGAAACATCTTGAGCCAGTTAACTATGCTGATGGTAGCTATATTATTCGAGAGGGGGAGCCACTGGATAGGATGCTTTTCATCACGCAGGGCAGTGTACTTACCTACAAGACTAGTACTATTGGCGGAGGAAGTGGCTCATCAAGCATTATACGTCGTGATTTTTATGGAGAAGAACTTATAGGTTGGGCGGAGGCATCTAACTCCCTTTCCGACTTTCCCATCTCAGCCAAAACTGTCAAGTCCCGCACTGAAGTTGAAGTCTTTGTTCTCATGGCCAACGATTTACAGCTTGTTGTCTCTAAATTCCGGACGCAGTCCAACACAGAGATCCCCCAACCAGCGGATAGTGCTCCTGTGGAAATAAGCATCTCTTAGGTTGTATGAATTATTGTTCAAACTGGAAAATTTGAAGTACTACTTTGTCTATTAGTTATCTGTATATAACAAGATTTTTAATTCAAAATAAGTATATTTATAAGGAAAAATATGTTTAGACTATGGTTGATGAAAAGTTTCGAGCTATTTTTCAAATTTGAAGAGTTTAAACATCATCTCCTTTCCTCAACATTAGCAAAACACAATAACCTCTGTCAGGTTCAACTTTGATTCCTCTGTCACATATCTTATATGGAGTAAAAAAAAATTCATCTTCAGTGCCTCTGAATACACTTTTTAAGTGTTTTGAAAATGATTATGATGATGTTGAATTTAGTATGCAACATTAAATCATTTTCTCTAGTATGTATCGAGAAAAGTCTCCAAAATAGCTTAAGAGAAAGTACTTCTCCAAATTACCTTTCACGAGAAGTTACAACTCTCTGGAAATCTAATGGTGAATGTCCATAAAATGAGAATGTATTCTTCATGACAAGTCAACTGTTTCTACATCATCCGAGGGGTTTACAACCACCACACCGTTTGATACTACGCTTTAGATTTTCTTTTTAACTTTCTAAATACCACAAGTTTTGAATTATGTAGAGGACTAAGTTTGCCTAGCCACATGGGCAATTTCATACTCCAATCAAATGAGTAGACAAACCTATATATTCACCATAATAAAAAACGTTCCCTACCTCAAAGTGAATGGATATATTGAATAGAACGCTCAAATTGTACCATTTAATTTTCTTTTGCTCTTCACCAAACAAAAGAAAAATTAGAATAACATAAATTGTGGCTGCTTAATCTGTCTAGTCTATATCAATTTTCCAAGGGCCAATGATTCAGGAAACATCTCACGGATCCATAGCGCCATGATCACATGGTTCACAGACGAGTTATTTCCACATACCTTCTATTGTTTATTTTCGAGACAAGAAGCTAAAACTTGATGGCTTGGTCAACCGTGTTGGCACATGCCCTGTCGAGAAAGTCACCTTTTGTGAGATGTCCCTCTCTCTTTTCTTTGTATCATTTTTGTATCCCCATTTCTTTTTCATGTATTTTATTTTTCTTTGTTTTTTTTTTTGGGTAAGGTTTATGTTCCCTTTGTGTGACAACCCGTCCCGAATTAACATTTTCATATGTGTGAAGTGTGTTTAATTGCCCTAAATCTTTATTAAAGTTGGACGGTTTGTTTGATTGTGTGGAATGATTAAAGACAGGGCACTGTGCATACACGGGTTGCACGTTTCTTCTCCTTTTCCTTTTCCTTTCCGTGATTTCCTCAAACCTGTTTTTCATTCTTCCTCTCTCCCCATCAAGCTCTCTCTCTCTCACTCACTCTCAAACACACGGCAACAACACCAATTCTTCAAAACTTCACGGATCGACAAAAATAAAATCACCATCTTCTTCGTTTCGACGATACGAGTCCAACCATACCAATTTCAGGTAAGAACTATAACGTTTTCACATCGAAAATACGAACTCCGGTTTAGGTACTATTCATCAACTTTTTATTGGTTGATTTTTAGGACTTTTCAAGCTTATAGGAAGCTTCTTGAGGTCCTTAGGAGGCTTGGAGTAATTCGTTGGAAGTTTTTGGACGAAAAAAACACGGAGAACGACAAGTTCAAAGTTTGGCCGGAGCTTTCGAGGCTTTTTTCCGGCGAATCCACGGCGAGTTAGGGGTCGAGGCAGGTATGGATGTGTTCGTCTCGTCAATAACTTCATTTTGATATAAAGTACGTCGAAAATGGTTAAGAAATGAAGAAGTTATGACACTTTGAAGTTTACCCAGAAATTCCGGCAAAACACCCACCTCCGGCGAAACCAGTCCGGCGACGCGAGGAAGAAGACGCGCGCGTGGGCAGCGCGTATACAGGGTGCGTGAGGGCGCGTGAAAGCTCCAAATTGAGTTCTAAAAATTGTCACGTGTTCGTGACGTCGTGTAGATCACCGTGGTATATTCACACACCCAAATTGAGCAACGTATGAGAAAGTTATTGACGAATGTTTGTGTATGTGCGTTTAAATGATGATTTTATAATTATTCTTTTATAGGTGAAACTTGTACGAACGACGAATGTAACCAAACTAGGCGTGAGGGTTACGAACCGGCTACTTATCAGTGAGTGGGCAGTTATTTTTCAGTATATATATACGTATACTTGACGTATTTCCCAGAAAACGTATTTTAAAAGAAATACGATTTAAGTAACTTATCATGTATGCATCATATTTTAGAATGTGCATTACTATAATTATGTATATTGTTTCATGGTGCTGAGAAGGCCCAGGTAAGTTACATGTGAGTACATATGATTGAAATACATTTGAAATACGTATAATATACATTTGAAATACGTACGAAATACAGTTGATATACGTATGAAATGTGATTGAGATATGTTTGAGATACAATTGTGATACGATTGAGTTATGATCGAGGTATAATTGTGATATGATTGAGATGTGATTGAAAGCTCATTTACTTGCACATGTATATAAGTGCTCCCGCCCAGAGATAGGGGCATAGCCTTCACGTGTATGTTCACCTCCCGCACCGCATGCTCGCCTTGGATCCAAGTTAGGTGCACAGCCTGTCGTATAGACCACTTATGTGGGTTCGACTTGTAGGTGACCCGCGATTTATCGCACAGCTTCACGTGATTGTAGCACTAGAGCATATTATGTTATATACAGTGATGAGTTGCAGACCACGCGAGGTGGTACTGAATGTGTGCAAGATATACATGATGTGATGAGATGATTATGAGCTATATACGCAGCCGAGGGCTGAGTTGATTATGATGAGTTGATTATGAGCTATATATGCAGTCGATGACTGAGTTGATTAGAATGAAAGAGTATGAGCTATGTTTATAGCCGAGTGTTGAATTGATTATATGTTATTCCCTCATATTCACATAGAAATGTTGAGCATTCAGTTATGATATTTGGCATGACATACATTCATATTGTTCAGCATGATTTGATATATATTACGTATATGATTATATACTTTACTTCTGGGAAACTATACTTGTTTTACGGCGAGGGGTTAATATATCCAAAGAGAAAAGAAGGTTATGAATAAGTTTGTTTTGCTGACCCACTCAACTTTGTTTTGCGCCCCTCCAGGTTTAAGATATCAGAGCTTGGTGGCTACGAGGAATCCAACGGTGTTCTGACAGAATGGACAAAAATTAGGACTCGCCTTTGGGTGTTTCATCTTAGAAATTGTATCTTTAAAGCTTCCGTACTGTGTAAATGGTTACGTCACTTTCACGTGACGACCAGCATGCCCTCCTTCGGGACGGGGTGTGTCACTTTGACTAGGTCCAACTTCATTTTTTATTATCAATAAAATTTCTTCGTACCGTTGAGGTTTCCTTAAAAATAAAAAATAAAAAAAGAGGTCACCTTTGGTGAGCACAATTTTATTAGAATAAGACATGGTGGGAAAAAGACAAGACTCATTGATGAGTCGATATTATAATGTATATTTTATTCTATTTTTAATACCAATTTTATTAGAATAAGACATGGTGGGAAAAAGACAAGACTCATTGATGAGTCGATATTATATTGTATATTTTATTCTATTTTTAATATATTTTGGTGGTATTTTAATACTTTGGTTTATATTTCTAATGTGGAACATGCAACTTACTCTTAAGCAAAAAGTAATCAAACGGAAGAATTTTGGAGTGATTCCAATTGGACGGCTCTCACAAATCTTTCAACTTGTTCGTGTCAGAGCTTCAGATTTTTATGCCAAGCGGTTAAGTTATGACGATTAAATAAAACACCAGCACGCGAAACTGTCAAAGTGACATTTCAGGCTTATTTGGGCTCATTGGCGTCCAAGATGGTGTTTTATGGCGATGGGCCCTCTACAAATATGTTCAAAATGACTTAAGCTTTAAAAAGAGTCTTGGGCCTATTTTGGAGCAGATTTGGCTCGTGAACGTGACAACTTTGTAAACTAGCAGATTCTCCACACTAGTGTAGGAGATTCTTTTCTAGTTTATTTTAGTTTATTTACTAGGAAGATTTTTGGTAGTATAAATAAGGCTTATTCATTAGAGTTCACTACACACTACTTTGGAGAACTTAGCTAGACCTTTGGATTTCGTACTTCATACAAGGTGTTTCTTATCCTTTTATTCTTAATAATATTTTCTTGGTTTTTAATTATGGATATGCGTAACTAACTTTCTCTTGCTAGGGCGAGGTCACAAGCCATAACAAGAATATGCAGTTTCATTTCAATTTGCTTATGATATTATGCATGTATATTTTGAATTATTAATCACTGAGTATAAACAACTAATCGTCTTAGTGCTTCGTGACCATTAGGATGTTTAAAAACATAATTTAATGAAATTTTAGTATTGAAATTAGCGTTGGCTTCTTATGGTTAATAATTGTAAGTTCACTTAGGGTGAACACCACGTCCGGACGCTCTGGCTTCTTAATGAGTCTTTCATGTTTAGATTTGATTCGAACGTCTGGACGGGTTGCATGTTTAGTATACGTTCTAAATTGGAGGCCCAAGTAGAACATATTGTAGATAAACCTACCTTCTAAATATGCATGGATAATTCATAAGTAATTGGGAAAACAACATAGGATTGTTAAAGTAACAGTGAAACTCTAGTGTTTTTAGAACTTGATTTAAAAAAAAATTGTTTTCTATTTTTTTTCTTTACTTTGCCAATTTATTTTAATTGTTTTAACTTAATTGCTTTTATTATTGCATGTCACAATTTAAAATCTCTTTCGAAACTCTGTTTTCAATAATTAATCAAGAATTGGTTTTAAATATAAATTGTTTTTAATAACCTCTGTAAAGAACAACCCTGCATTCAGGTTGATTAAGCGCTAATAATCTACTACCTGCACATTCATATTGTTGGAAGACTATAAATAAATTTAGAAGGACGCATGTACCTTTTATGCGGAAGCTTGAATCTCGATATGCTCCTACAAACACGAACAACCCTTCGTGCATGTCTAGAACCTCGTAGTAGCTACGGTATATCGAGTTGCCCCTTGGTTTTCGCCTCCCAAGACCTAGGGCCGAAAGTGATAGCCCTAGAGACCTAACTAGAATATTTTGAACTCTGGAAAAGCTTGTGTTTCTTGTGTTAGACCTAACTAGAATATTTTGAACTGTGGAAAAGTTTATGTTTCTTGTGTTTTCTCTCTTCCCCAAAGCCTCCTTATATGGTGGTTGGGAAGAGTGTACAATGACTCAAATGCCCATGAAAATCCCGAGTATAGTCCAATCTGAATATCTTTTGATTTTCATTTAATTATCACATAGATAATTAGGAGGTTAATATCCTCATGTGGGTGGAATATCCTTTTATTTATTTATCCCATAAGATAAATCCTACATCTCCCACTCACCCATATAGGGTATGGCATAATCTCTATCAACACTCTTAGTTCACATCTATTCTAGTCTATCTCCGCATACAAGAAATGGGACGGGCGACCTCGCGAGAAAAAAATGTACATAACCATGAGCACTGTCATTAAGCTATCACTAAACTAACAACATTGCATCACTCGGAAGTTCATCGCTTTATACCCTAGATTGTTTGTCGCACACCAAACTTGACATTCTTTATCCCTTGTTATGAAATAAAAAGCAATGTCATGTCTCACAAGTATCATGTATCCATGTCTTATGTTTGATAACAAATATCAAAAGACGCTGCACAACTAATGAATCACATGTCTTGGTGTTATCTTCGAACTGTCTTCCCTAAGCTCTCATGTTAGTCTAATTTGGTTTAACTGCTTGCCTAGACACGCCTCTTCGGACCGTAGCTAACTTGACCGTCTTAGATAAACATGCTAAAGTAGCGATCATCAAACCTCCTCTTTATGACATAGACTTTAGTCCAAGGGGAATAGTGGTGGAATCGTATAGATTCCTTGTGGTTCACACAATGATTGAAGAAGGGATCAATTCATCACTTCCACTATCAATCGGCTATAGCACATACAATATGATTTGTATGTTATGGTGTATCCTAATTTCAATGAGTATGTCACATGTCCATTGGACATACACCATACGGATCTTAGTTTAGTTGCTACACAAGCGCCTAACCTGAGTCTTCTAGCTTAGTTGCCTTCTCGACGCCCACTTAAATACTCACATCCGGCGGCTTAACATGAAACAAATTTCATGTTTGACTTCTGTTAAGTCTCATCTTAGACATTTCTAAGGTGATGTTTATCTTATGCATATTGGTATGTTCAATATACACATGTCCGGTCTCGCAGTCCAATGCATTGAGGACACACATGTCTCATCTTGCACGTTATCTCAGCGCTAGGGCAATCATTCGTGTGAAAAACCAATTCTAGCTTGGTGACACTCGTAAAGATGTGTAAACAATCATTTCAAAAATAAATAAATATGAAATGAAAAACTTCAATTCCTTTTTATTCAATCAATAACAATGTCAAATGCAAAGAAAACACATCAAACCCTACATAAACCCATATTCTTTACATAAGTTAGAAATGAGTTTCTAACTATGGGTTTAGTCATGTGATTAGTGTTGGGGGATATTTAGGTCGAAGTGGACTTAAGATTTGAGAACGTCCTCTTGTCTCCTTTGGTCTGGATTCGTACCAAGTCCCAGAATATCTCGAAATAGTTAGCTCATCATAGGAAATACCCCAGTAACATCAACGACTTAAAGTTAGCATGATTGATAAAGATAATGACTTACTCAAGTGAAGTGTGGTGTGCAAGCTAGAAGATTATCTGTTTAACATGAGAGATGAGGGATTTGCATGGTTGCATGGCATTCTTGGCTGGATGGTTTGGGCTTTCCTAGGGTGATATCAAGGCTTCTAATGGTTGGACTTTTAATGGAAGGCTTTGGGAGTTGCATCGAATAAATTTGTGGATCCACCATGAGTAAGAGGAGTTTGTTGAGTTGCCACCATAGGGGGTTGAGGTGGAGTTGATTCACCAACAATGTCCTTCAAAAATAAGAGTAAGAATCATTACAATTAATTATTAAATAAATTGAGACATAAGAACCATAGAGAAAGTATAGAGATGACAACTTATTTGCGATGGAGTAGAAGTAGATGAGTTTATTTTTTCACGGGAGCTATTTGATGATCTCATTGAGTTTGAGCTTGAGCTCGAGGCCTTTGATGCACTTGACTTCATCTAATTAAGATACAAAACATATAATAAGCAAATGTACGATTCACATGCAAAAGCTATGAATGCACATAATAAAGAGTGTGACATTTGGGTTCCAGTACCATTCTCTTACCTATTTCTTTGTATGTTAATTAATTTCTTTCTGCAACAGTGCAATTTACAAAATTTTGGCTATATGCATTTGTAACTATGAGTATCCTCGATGCCCTTCTTATGTCTACGGTGCTAGGGTGATAGGTTTATGTTGGTTTTAGACCATCTTCAGGAATATGTAAAAATATGTAAATGGTCACTTATGCTATGGTGCTAGGGTGATAGGTTTATGCTACGGTGATTACTAGTCGAATATTAGCAAATGGTCACTTATGTAAAAATATGTTCGAAAATCTGCCTTGTTCAAAGGTAACACAATGACTACACACATACTCTCTTCTTCATATATAAACTTAAATAAAAGGTTCCAGGGGCTATACAAGACTACAAGTAATACAAGTAATACTAAAAGTTTTTTTTTAGTATTTTTCCTGTCCCATATTCTACTAATCATGGTGTTAATAATAATCCTGCCCCTCTAATAAGAAACATAGTCTCATTTAAAAAACAGAACAATGTAGGGAACAAGTTGACCAATAGTCTAGTTAGAAGATGCTAGCTAAACAATTCAACAAAGACAACAAACTCAACTAAACAACAAAGATACATGGCAGCAGAGTCAGACTAACAAAAAACTAATGTACCGCAACATGCAATATAGCCTGAAAAGAACTATTCCTAAGTTCTGAAAATGCAAATACCAAAAGGGAAGCCAAAACCAAATTGATCCCATTGAAGATCCATCTCCTCGTCCCTTGCTCCCCTAAGAAATTCTTCCATTCCTCTACATCTGAACCACTCAAAGATTTCCATCAGTGATATCGACTATGGCTCGGTTTAAAAGGGTCCTCTCTTCCTTACCTAATTTCATTTTTAATATTTTCCTTCTACTTTTCTTCTCTCAAACCCCATCTCTCCCCCTCACACTCACACACACCCGCATAGTAGTACTTCTAATATCAATTAAAAGATCTTGACTATGCCGATTCATCATTTTATTCACTTAAGAAAAGGCCATAACCCTCTAAAACTGGATTGATTCATGCACCTCATTCAGAAGAAAAGCCAAAAAACTTCTTTATTCGACACATTCATGGAAGCTCCACTAATTATACTGTTGTAATCATGCAGTCCATATCATGACAATTACTTTGAAATCTTACTCACAAATGCCACCATGTTACTTTAGTTGCCAGAATAATCACACACTGTAGAAATTTTCAGGTCGACGGGCCGAGGGCCCACTCCAACAACACCGATACTGTCCCCACTTAACCACCTGCACAATCCTCAGGTGTGGGGTTTTATCACAAAAGGCCTCGATGTTAGTTAGAGATGGGTATTTCTATTTAAAGCACTCTTCTCTTCTCCCTCTGTCCGATGTGGGACTGGGGGTTCCAACACTCCCCCGCACGTGAGACCCCACTTATGGGTCACACGTGAATTTCCACACATCGGCAACCACGTGGAGCCATGTCGGGACTCACCCAATCACGTGGGGCCAATGGGGACCCACCCAAACACGTGGCATCTTTGGCCTACGTGGATAATCACGCGAGGCCAACGGGGACCCACCCAATCACGTGGCAGTACGGGCCCGCCTCCTGGCTCTGATACCATGTAGAAATTTTCAGGTCGACGGGCCGAGGGCCCACTCCAACAACACCGATACTGTCCCCACTTAACCACCTGCACAATCCTCAGGTGTGGGGTTTTATCACAAAAGGCCTCGATGTTAGTTAGAGATGGGTATTTCTATTTAAAGCACTCTTCTCTTCTCCCTCTGTCCGATGTGGGACTGGGGGTTCCAACACACACATATCTTAAGCATTGTTAGACTAACTACTTTGATTAAATCACAAATAATCCTAACTAATAAAGCATTTCATCTTCCAGTTGAGCTAACCCAACCTTTCTTGTGATTTGCTTTCTTTGATCATTATCTATTCCCCTCTATATAGATATTCACTATAAAAAAGAGCCAAATGACGCGGGCATGAATGCAAACAGAAAATGCAAAACCAACTTTGAAAAGAAAATAGAGAAAATTGTACAGATCCACTACGATATAAAAGTCCCCAAAAAAGGGGAGCAAATTGAATTGAAATGCTCCAGGAATTTCCTTCAAATATTGAATGAACAAAACAATAAGCAATTGTGAAAAAATAAAAAACCCAAACCCCATACAATGATGCTGCAAAACAGATCCACTACCACACATGATGCTGCAAACCAACCTAAACCCTATACAATGATACAAATCATCCATCCAATTCATTCAACGAGCACTAACACTCCACAGCTTTTATCAATTCAAAATATATCAAAAATGGTTACTCTCCGTCTCCAACATTACTAGCTCCCATTCAATGGTTATAGCATACCCATTACCCAATAGAAATGTCTACAGATTATAACCAATGAAATCGAAAATAAAAAAAAAATCTGCACACAGCAGAGCAGGGTGACTGGGTGAGAGACTAACCTTGCAAAGGAGGGAATTTGTGGGTCAAGACTGGAGACTAGAAACGGCGAGAGGAAGTCGTGGGTCGCGCGCGGGTTACTGATCACAGGTCATGGGGGTGAGAGACTGAGAGAGAGTAAGACGGCGTCGCATCAGCGAGATGTGTGAGGCAGGTCGCAGTAGGTCGCAGGGAAGGAAGAAGACGAAGCGGAAGAGCGGCGGAGCTGGGAAGGAGATGGTCCAGAGTGAGAGTGCTGCAGAGGAGGATAAGGGAAAGGGAAGGCCGGAGCGTTTAGGGTTTCACTTTCAGATTGAAGACGAAGAGTGAAGACGACTAGACCTAGACGAGAGTGAGTGTCTGAGTGAGACACTGAGACGACACCGTTCCAGATAAAAAAAAATTATTAATTTATAATTAAATACAAAACGACGTCGTTTTGCCTTACTTCGGTTCGGTTCGGTCCGGTCCGGTTTTCGAACCTCAGAAACCGAACCGAACTGAACCAGATTAGGTTCGGTCCGGTTTTACACTTTCGGTTCGGTTTTTTTTTTCGGTTGGGTTTTTTCGGCCTCGGTTCGGTTTTCGGTACGGTTTTTTTCGATTTTCGGTTTTTCGAACCCACCCCTAAAGAAAGGATAGTGCTATTGAGTATTCACATACTCATTTTTACATTCCACACACGTTTGTAATTTTTGGCTATTAATGATCTTCGATTTGTTTGACATACGTGTGAAAGTCATTCTCAAACTCAAAGAAAAATAAAAACATCTTTTTTTTTTTTTTTTTTTTTTTTTAATTTGATGATTGAAAACATTTTACTTTCAGTTGTCCAACAATTTTATTGTGCTCTAGTGTATGAAAACTTGACTGCTTCCATGCGCGGCCAATAACACCAATAATTTATGTATTATATATATAAATTGTTTTTTTTAATAAAATGTATATGGTTTTTAAGCAACTGTCGATAACCCCCAATTTGTTTACAACTAGGGCTTTGCAGAGAGCGGTAAATCAAAATTGGACAAGCAGGAAGGGCTTGTTAAGACGTTGACGGGAACACTCTCGCCTGCCTAACCCTAACCAGACCTTCTTCCGACGATCAGCCAATAGAAATTTGGGATTCAGTAGTGCTGGTCCCAGTTGATACCACAGCTCGGGATGCTGGGCCACACTTTCCATTGCCTTATCCATGGAACCAAACAGACCCTTTGGATTTGATCCTGTAACAGCAGAGAAACATGGGTAGGATTGCCGTGGCCACGATTGTGAGCCTGTGGATAATTCCCATCTCCATCCTCGTCAATCACATTGTTCCCGAGCCCTACATGGTAATCCCCCCAAGGCAGCAACTTTCGTCGATTCAATTCAATGGGAATTTTTTGTATTTAGATTTTTGGGTTGTGTGAATTTGTTTTGAGGAATTGGTGAATAAATTTATGATCTGTAGGATGAGATATTCCATGTACCTCAAGCTCAACAGTACTGTAATGGCAATTTCGGAAGCTGGGATCCCATGATCACCACTCCTCCTGTATGTTCTTTACCATTTCTTAATTTTTTACTTTTTTGTTGTTAATTTGCTTTGAACTTTGTATTCCGCCAGCTGATTTGTAAATGCGAAAGACGGGTTTTAATTACTTTTGGCAAATTAATTGGCTTTGATATGTTTTGAACTTTTGATTGAGAACTTAAGAATCATGTTGTATCACAGTATTTAGCAGGGAATTTAACATGTGCAACGCTAAACTTTTGCAGGTACTATCTTTCACTAGCTCATGTTGCGTATTTGTTTCCAGGCATGTCCTTGGTAAAAGCAGCCCTGTCGTTTTCTGAAGGCTGCTCCACAGCGATTCTTCGCTCTGTCAATGGTGTTTTGGCGGTATTTTGCAGCGTTCTAGTGTATGAGATAATCATTCACTTGAGACCGGCTCTTGATGAAAGAAAAGCAACACTTTACACGGTGGTGCTAGCCATGTACCCGCTTCATTGGTTCTTCACTTTTCTCTATTATACAGATGTTGTGTCGCTTGCGGCAGTGCTCGCTATGCATCTTGCGTGTTTGAAGAAGAATTACTGGTTTAGTGCATTGGTAAAGGCTTAAGTCTCTTCCATATGTCATTGTATGATTTTGATGCAAGCACACATGTGCTACGCCTATATGTTTTGTCAAGTGGTAACTTTGTTTGATGTTGGTAATGCAGCTTGGTGCCGTGGCAGTTGTTATTCGGCAAACAAATATTATATGGATGCTTTTTGTTTGTTGCAGCGAGGTTATAAATATTACAATGGCTGACCATAAACATAAGATAGATGTAGACGACACAATTAGGATAAAAGGTCAGCCAACTCCTTCAAACACTGTTACGTTAGGCTCAAACTTGAGAAAGCGGAAGGCCAGCACTTCAGTGGATACGGGAACACATTTAATCTCGACTAGAAAAGTTTCTTTTCAAACTTGCAAATTAGGTTTGTCCTCTTGCAAACACAATTGCTCACACCATGCAGTGGATTTTTTTATTCTCAAAGCTTATAGCAGATGACATTCTATTGCAGGTTTTCTTGATGAAATTGAGGCCATCTTTCCAAAATTATGGTACATGAAGATGGCCTCAATTTTCGATTGAATCGTGTTCTTGGCGCAAAGGTACTCTACTAGGGTCTTCTAATTACATGGATCGTCGAGTTCCCTTTTCTGGGATTTTGAGCTCTCATCCATCACAAAATCCTGGTAAGCTTGATTTTATTCGGCTGCTACTTTTATTCCTGTAACGCTTCGTTTTGTAATTCTAGCTCAATCTAAGTTGTTGGCCATCTAATTGATGTGATTCAATTCATTGTTTGGAGCATTCTCTAGAATTCTTTAACTGGAACAAAGTCAAAATCCGATACTGTGATGGCGGATCCTTCGCTGGCCACCCGGAAAATGAGTCTAAGGTGCATTGTGTTTGGAGATTTTGCTGCCTTGTTTTAATTTTATAAATGGAAGAATGTAAGCTGTTATTTTAGCATTGGCTGTTCTTCTATTTCATAGATTGGATCAGGACCTGTTTTAGGGGCCAGCTCATCTGGGAAGCAGTTATGGATGAACTCTTGTCAATTGGCTTGTCAAAAGTGAAAGAGGTATCTCGTGCTTACTTCGGTTAAGCTCTATTTGAATAATATGAACTGCAGTTCACAGCTTTTAAACATCAGAAATTTTCTATGCATGTATCGATGATTATGACTATACAAAATGTCTTTTCCACTCTCGTTCTAAGAGCTGGTTTCATTGGTATTATAATGATATGATTGGTCCAGTAATTGTAATAACATTCTCCGCAAGAAAAGTATTGTTTTCCACCATGAGCTAATTTAAAGCTACTCATCAAGATTATTACAAAGAATGGTCTTTTTCTGCTAATATGTATGAGTGGCACTCTTACAGGCACTTCTTTCAGGATGCTCTGCCGGTGGGTTAGCGACTCTTATACATTGTGATGACTTTCGACGTCTTCTGCCAAAGGATGCAACTGTCAAATGTCTTGCGGATGCAGGTTTTTTCCTTGATGAGTATGTTTTTTGTGTACTAGTGCCTTCGGCACCTACATCTTTTAGAGAACCTGTTCAAGATGAAATTTTTCTAGGATTATACAAGGATCATATTTCTTTGTGCACGCTTAATATCTCCTAAATCATAAATTTCATAAAATGATGGTGTTGCCAGATTCTACTCTCTCATTTTCATACGTCAGAATATGAGACCTATCAAAATGGAACACCTTTGTACCACATTTTTCTAAAATGATTAAAATTCTTCCTATCAAGTTAAAGTAGGATTTTTTAAATTGTTTGCAGGTATGGTGCTTTTCCCTTTTTTCCTATCTAGTGCATCCTTTATGCTCAGGATAGTGAATTCATAAAGAAATAGGAGCTGTAGAGAGAGAAAGAGGGAAAGTTTTGAGCCATTTTCTGTTTGCTACATTTCAGGGAAGATGTTCTCCAGCATCGGACGATGAGGTCTTTCTATAATGACGTTGCCATCCTTCAGGTTAGCTTTGATCTTTACTATTACTCAAGGTTCTAAAAGACGCTAGGCGCTAGTTGGGCGGGGAGTTGGCCCTAGCGCCTAGGCGGCGAGCTGGCCCTAGTGCCTAGGCGGCTAGGCGGGGTCGCGGGCGGCTAGGCGGACTAGGCGGATTTAACTAAATCCATTATATTTCGTGTAAATAAGTGTATGTGTATACTTAAAATATATATAATTTCATCATAAACTACAAAATAGAATGACACATATATTATGAAGTATTGGAACATAATGAAAGCATGGGGAACAAGCATATTATGTGTGCTCATTTAAGTATTCAACGTCTTTTACAATTTATTGAAAAAAAATAAAATGCAAAATGAAAGTTATTTATTTTCTGCCTAAGTGAGTCGCAACCTAGGCGGGTGCCTAGGTGGTCTAGGCGGGTGCCTCAGCAGGTCTAGGCGCCCTTTCTTAATTTTCAAACGCCTAGGCATTAATCGGGGCGGTGGCCAGCCGCCTAGCGCCTAGGCGGGGATTTTTAGAACAGTGCTATTACTAGCTTATATAATCTTTATATTTTTTTTTATCACTCTATGTTTTTTTATAGAAATTTAATTACTATCAAATGCTGACACTGTCAGATCTGCAGGATCCACCATTTGATTATTAGATGTAAAATCTAGTCGATATGTTTTTAATTTATTTGGGTCCATCTGCTTGTTCTTTTTTGTGAGTCTGATACATCATATATGAGAAAGGGTTTCATTTATCTTTGTCTATATCTCTTAATGAAAATTAAATCTTTAGCGGGAGGCTTTAGGACGTTAGCCATTAAACAGTACCTTCATTTCTTTCTCTTGCTTATTTTCTGTCGCGCAGTCAGGGTTTATCAAAAAGTTTGCACAAGGATTGTCTTTCGAGAATGGAACCAGCAAAGGTAGTTGTTCTTTTCCTCTATATAGTGCCAAATAGTCAAATTTTATAGCTTCTTATTTTTCTGCTCGGTTATGATTTATAACACAAAGCCCCCATTTTTTGTTGTGAACTTCTACACCAGTGTCTATTTCCTGAAGAAGTTATTAAACACATTAATACCCCAATGTTTCTTGTCAACCCAGCTTATGATTTTTGGCAGGTAATTTTCTTCAGAACCGAAGCTTCATTTACTTGTTATCAGAAATTGATTTGCATTCTTTTCTCATTTCCTAATATTATGACATTAGGTACAACATATATTGATACCTGAAGCAGCAGATCCACATGGCCATTGGAAAAATTGTAAACTGAACATTCACAATTGCAATCCCAGCCAGCTTGAAATACTACATGGTAATTAAATTTGAGAAGACCAAATTATGTATGCCTGACTGTCCAGGAAAATCACATACATGTAATGCTGGTCCAACTCTTTGTAGCTAAGCATGCTTGTGACCCGCTCTTCACGCACTACTACATGGTGCAATCACATCATCACACATCACACATCACACATCACACCCAACATGATTTATTTACAAGTAAACATATTCTCTATCGGTGCCATGTATCAAACAAGTATCTAATCATACGAAGTACAATACGTGAGATACCTTGGTTTACTAGATCTACTAAACTTCAAATAGAGTCCATGACTCATCATCTCATACTAGTAGTCAAACATTATCGATACGTCCATCTCTATCTCATGCGGTGTAATAACGTTAGGTTCAATAGGCATTTGTATTGGCATACATTCATTTTGATACTCCTTGTTCTGAGGTATTAACCTATATTCTGATACCATTCTATCACACTTCGAAAATTTAACCCCGAGAGGTGATTAAAATTATGAATTGATTACGTAGTACCAATTAAATTCCTTTTAATTTGTGATTACTTCTAACTCTCACGTTAGGCTACTTATGTACCCTAAAATGAAATCAAGCCATTCATAGTTCACCTCCTTGTTCCCAAGTAAGTATGCCCTAACCTGTTCCGTTTACAGTTTCGAGCAAATCTTATGCGTTTTTCTAATAGAGAAATCTCTTTTCACTAGAACAAGCCCGCTACAAGCACAGCGAACTATAGTTCAACTCTAGGAGGGCCCCGCTGCGCCAAGGAAAGACCAAATCGAACTATCAACTATGAACTCTAGATTTTTTAACCAAATCGACCTGGTTTTCCCTGACTGTTATAACTCAGGATATGATCGATAGTCTTGAAAATGGGAACATGGAGTCAGTGCACATAGTTCCCGCTACATTACTACATTAAGCTTAAAATTTTAGCTCTTTATGCGAGTTTCAATGGCTGGTACAGTCATATACTGAAGGATTAAGCAGCAATCCAAAGATTCCCCTCAACATTTCCATTGAGAAATTGACTAATACTATCGACTCTATCTCCTGCCCGCCTTTTATTTTTTATTTTATTTTTTTTCAAGATACGATTCTTAACATCTATTTGTACCATCTCTTCAATAAAGATTGAACCCACTTGTATTGGTTGATCCTACCTCTATTAAAGAGATGATACAAATAGATGATAAATGTAACACTACTTTACTTCCTTTTTTTTTTTTTTTTTGGTCTCTTGGCTGTCCTCCCATTCTTTTCTTTTCTCCTTCTCCCTCCAGTTTTTCCCGTTCCTTGCAGAGCATCCCAGCTCTCTCTCTCTCTCTGTCTCTCTCTCTCTTTTCTTTTTCCTTTTCCTTTTCAAAAAAGGTAGACAGATCAAGTTTCTTAACTAAAAATTAAAAAATAAATAATGTTGACAAAAATTTTCATTCTTTTCTTGGTAAAGTAAATAAGTGGAAAAGAAAAGAACGAGAATAAAGAGAAAACGAGATGCATGAGACTACGAAAATCAATACAAAAATATCTTTGAAAAAATTAAACCACTTGGTAAAAAATCCTCAATTCATTTTTCTTCATTTATCTCTCGATGAAAAACAGTAATGCGAACTGTAACATAGTCGAGCAAATAGTTCAAAAGAAGTTTCTTAGGTAAAAAAAAAACGTTGACAAGAATTTTCGTTCTTTTCTTAGTAAAGTGAAAAGTGGAAAAGAAAAGAACAGGAAAAAAGAGAAAGTGAGATGCACGCGACTACAAAATCAATAAAATAAACCACTAGGAGAGAGAAAAAAAAAACTCAATTCATAGTTTCTTTATTTATCTCTTGACAAAAACCAATGATGCAAACACAGGTGTCACATAGTCGAGTAAAAAAATTAAAATGAAGTTTCTTTGCTAAAAAAAAAAAAACAATAATGACAAGAATTTTCATTCTTTTCTTGGCAAAGTGAATCAGTGGAAAAGAAAGGAACAAGAATAAAAAGAAAATGAGATGCAAACAAATGTGTCACATTTGAGTCAAATAATTAAAATGAAGTTTCTTAGCTAAAAAAAATAAAAAAAATTTCCAAGAATTTTTGTTCTTTTCTTAGTAAAGTGAAGAAGTGGAGAAGTGGAAAAGAAAGAATAGGAATAAAGAGAAAACGAGATGCACGTGACTACTAAAATCAATAGAAAAATATCTTTGACAAAATTCAACCACTGAAGGGAAGAAAAAAAAAAAAAACCTCAATTCATAGTTTCTTCATTTAACTCTCGATGAAAAACAATGATGCGTACCGGGTGTCACATGGTTGAGTCAAATAATTAAAACGACGTTTCTTAGCTGAAAATAATAATAATAATAATAATGTTGGCAAGAATTTTCGTTATTTTCTTGGCAAAGTGAATAAGTAGAAATGAAAAGAATAAGAATAAAGAAAAATGAGATACACACAACTACTAAAATCAATAAAAAAAATATGTTTCAAAAAATTAAACCACTGGGGGAAATTTAAAAAAAAAAAAAATATCAATTTATATTCTCTTCTTTTATCTCTAGACCAAAAACAACGGTGTGAACCTAGATGTCATAGAGTCGAGTCAAATAATTAAAATGAAGTTTCTTAGCTCCAGAAAAAAAAAAAATTAATGCTGACAAGAATTTTCGTTCTTGTCTTGGTAAAGTGAATAAGTGGAAAAGAAAAGAACATGAAGAAAGACAAAATGAGAAGTGGGAAAGAAAAAAACAGGAATAAAGGGAAAGGAGATGCACACGACTGCTAAAATCAATAGAAAATATGTTTGAAAAAATTAAACCATTGTTGGAAGAAAAAAGAAAAAAACAAAAACCTCACTTCATAGTTTCTTCATTTATCTCTTGACGAGAAAAACAATGATATGAACCCGTGTGTGCTATAGTCGAGTCAAATAATTAAAACGAAGTTTGTTAGCTAAAAGAAAATAAATAATGTTGACAAGAATTTTCGTTCTTTTCTTGGTGAAAGTGAATAAGTGGAAATGAAAAGAACAAGAATAAAGAGAAGACGAGTTGAACGCAACTACTAAAATCAATAGGAAAATATCTTTCAAAAAATTAAACCATTGGGGGAAATAAAAAAAATCCTCAATCCCTATTTTCTTCATTTATCTCTCGACCATAAACAACGATGCGAACCTAGATGTGACGACCTATTCCTATTTTCTATATAATTTTCTATATAATTTGTGATCCCGCAGCAACGCGCGGGCAAAACTATCTGCTTGGTCATTTGCAGGTCGGTGATGAGTTATATTTTGTACTAGATAGTTTTGCCCGCGGGTTGCTGCGGGATCACAAATTGTGTGAAAAATTTGTTTCAAAGATATAAAAAGATTGTATGACAGAAAATGCTGAATAAATCTTTATATACGAAAGATTTGATTGATACAATCTTTATACAAAAGATGATGTGCATGTGAAAAAGATTAATCTTTACTTACATTCCTGCATTCTTACATTTTTCGAACTCACCTACTTTAACTCCTCCACACTCAATAGGCACGAACCTTCATCTTTCTTGTTGGATTAAAAGCTGGCAAATCGCAGAGCTGAAACCATTTTCATTCAATTACAAAGTTGTAGAATCAAAATATCAATTTTATCAATTTATGAAATCACAAATATGCAGATTAAATTGCATGTAAAGAAATGTGTAAATAGAAAAGTATCAAATTGCAAAAGAAATGTTAACACAACACCACTACAATAATAAGAAATCTCAAATAATAACATCTACCACATATGATTTTTTAAAATGGATACCGGTAATAGATAACTTATAGCTTTCACTTGCTTACTGTTGTTAATGAGATACAAAATACAGCCAACAAAAGAAAACATAACAAATACCAAAAGAAAGATTAAGCTCCCAATCAAGTATTTAAATGAAAGAGATGTAAAGGTAGTCAAATAACTGAAAAACATCAATGTTTCAAATAATAACCATCACAAAATTATTCCACTCAAAGTCCCCTAAATAACACATCATGGGCATCCTGCCACGATTATCTGAGAATATATCATTGGTTACTGTTGAAAATATACAGCATTATCTTGAATTCAAAGTACAAACAATGAAGAATGCACATGAAGAACACACAATTTCTTTGCAAAACAATTTTATAATGTTATAATGTTGAATTGGAAATTCAGAATGAACTTCATTAGTTCAATATGAAAAATTCAAGAATTTCATTACACTGAAAAATGAAAATCACGAAGCAACGAAGAAGCAAGCAAACTACAGAATTCAAAGAACCAAACATGCCAAAACTGAAACATTAAAAATAGCATTTACCTATTTCAAAGATAAAAAATCCCAGATATCAGTATATCAGCACTCCCTGCAAAACACCAAAATCAGAAAATTAGAAAAATCTAATTTGATATCATTGTATCTTAAGAAACCACCAAATTTCCAATCAAAGAAAAAGTAATAAAAACCCCTGCATAAAATAATCAGAAGATAAAAGCTGAAATTTGTAAAGCATTTGTGCAAAGCACTTATTAGAGGAACTTACATATGGATGAAAGTGTTGGTCTCTTGTATCATGTTAGAGCAGCATTAGCTGGAATTTACAAATATAATACATTCTGAGCATTCGAATGATTCACTTTGCACAAAACCTAATCATCCAACTGTGCAGAAAAATAAAAAATGCACAGTGACAAATTTTAATCTATAGTACTACAATAAAGAACGGAGAAAAAGTTACTTATTACAACCCCAGTTTTTATTGGTGTCATTACCCCCAATCTTGTACCATATACCAAGGTACTGAAAACATATTGTTTCATATTTAATTACACTGTTTCACATTCAACTGTGCACACATAAAATTGGTATCAAATTTATTTCAGTAATGGCTCAATGGTGTAAGGATTCTTTATCGCTTGTTTTGACTTAGACAAATTTTTTCATCATTGCGGCTTTATTTTTTTCTAATACCATCACGTAAAATAAATGCAAACCAATAATATCTAGAACAATATAAATAAGGAATTTCAAAACATTATAGCAGAAAATCAATTACATGCAACTTTTCTTTAAACACTCTTTAAATGTAGAAAACAAAACTAACCTTTTTTGTAGTAGCGATGATAAGGAATTAAAAACCAAAACAACATCTGCTAAAAAATACAAAAAAGAAAAATCAAAATGAAAAAAAAAAAAAATCAATCTTCAAAACCATATGCAAAATAGCGGATTTGTGTCATCATCATTATCCTCACCATTATCATTATCATTACCCACTTGCAATTCCTTGCTGTCTGGTTTCAAATTACTCTTAATTCTCATCCAAGTTAATGGGTTTTGAATCGCCACCAACTTCTACAATTCCCAAATCACAAAATTCTAGTAAAGGGTATGCCAAAAACGCAAATTCAAAATTCAATTTCTTTTTGTACAGGACAAAAGAAAGATTGAGACTTTTTTTACTTCTACAGTTCTACACACTTTCGAGCTCTAAATTTTCTCGGAAACAAACAGAAAGTCAAAGAAGTTGTACCTGGTCCAAGAGAAGAGCAGTGCTAGAAGAGATCTCTGGTGAGAAACTTAATAAGATGGACCAAACCATTGAACAAAGAAACTCAGTGAGACTAAAAGAACGATAATCAACCATAACAATTATAGTTAACAATAAATGTAAAAACCAAGAACCATTAACCTTCCTTAAAAATATGAACTATTGTCCTTATTACTATGTATTTAACCAGATCGCAAACAATCTCATTAGATCTCATGATATCATGAGGGGGCATAAACACATGCAATTATCAAGAAGTTAATTCTCCAATTTCTAATCACAAATTCCAAACATAAACAACGGAGTGCAAGGGATAAGAACATATTGGACTGATGAACGGAAAAGCTAATGTGATGAAAATGCTCAAACCTTACTAACAACGCTGCAACTCCTGAAAAATCATAGACTCACAAAATCTGGTTTTACCAGGCAAACCGTGGACAACCTATTGCAATTTACTGCAAAACAAAATTGTTAGTATATCCAAAACACGATTAAAACCCACAAATCCATCACCAAAACAAATAATTTCCCTAACAAAATTAATCATATTAACAATTTTTTCAACCTGATATATAGATACACAACGACATGTATAAACATATCAGAGATATAGAGAGAGAAAGAGAGAGGTAGAGGTAGAGAGAGACCTGATGGTGTTGATGAACACTGGAGAGTGAGAAAAGCAGAGGACAACTGGATGTTGCTAAAAGAGATTAAGTACAGTGAAAAATTAAATATTTGACTTCTGGGTACTTGAGAAGAAGTGAGATTTAGTTACCTATGTAAGGAGAGATTGGGAAATACTCTGAAACCCTTGCATCAGCAATCGCAAGATCAGGAAGAAAAAAAACCTTGGAAACCAATTTTATGACCTTCCACATAGCGCCGACAAATCTAGGTTTACAGGGATGCAAAACTCATCTGAAAAAAGAGAACCCAAACAAAATCTCAAATAATAAAAAAAAATTTAAAAAGAAAAAAGAAAAGGAAAACCACGATCTCAAAACCCCATATTTGAACAAAAGAAAACCCCAGATGTAAGATCCGAAGAACTCACCAAGAAATGCTATCCTTTATGGGTAAAATTTTTCTTCGAATCAAACCGAAAGCGTTTATTGGTTGGGTGGTTTTTCAGCAAAACGGAGAAAGTGAAAGAGAGAAAATCCCTTAAACCACGAAAATCAGCAACCCTTTCCGCGAAAGAAAGCACGGTTATCATAGGAAACAGAGGATTGGAAGAAAGAACAGCCAAAACGAAAAGAGCAAAAGCCGAAATCAAGAAAAGCAACGAAGGAACAAAACCCTAACTCAAGATGACTCTCGAAGTCGAGAGAATAAGATGAGCGCCTCGTGGAAAACAGGGACACAAACGGAAAGAAAACAGAGAAGCGAGGGCAGTTCCGTCCGGACACTGGTCATCCACAGTAAACAACCCCTACGGGTTTTAGTATATATGATATCTGTTTTCTTTTGAGTAGTTTCTACATATATGCATGTAAATTTCAGGATTTAATAAACTCAATTTCAAACCTCCATGTTGTGGAGTAGACATTTATGCAGACAATTAGCAAAACATCTAAGATATCGCAGCGGAGGTCAGTCATATTTCCACAAATAGAGTTAATGGTATCTGAATGTGGTCTCCCTAGTGAGATACGTGATGCGATTTGGAAATTAGTAAAAGAAGCACTTGAAGAGGACGAATATCTTCCTGTGGAGAGTATCGTCTCGTTACTTCCATTGATGCTTAAGAAACATATGAAGCGCCATCTCTTCTTGGCTACACTAAAGAAAGTAAGTTCCTAATGTCCTATCTCTCTCAATTTCTCCATATGCATAGCTCTATATAGCATTCTATAAACTTGTGGCAGTAGATGGTTTTTCGAATTAACTAGTTAACGACATTGTTCTAAAAATTCCCGCCTAGCGCCGCCTAGACCCCGTCAAGGCGCTAGGCGATTGGCCACCGCCCCGATTAATGCCTAGGCGTTTGAAAATTAAAAAGGATGCCTAGACCTGCTGAGGTGCTCGCCTAGCTCGCCTAGACCCGCCTAGACACCTGCCTAGGTTGCGACTCACTTAGATAGAAAATAGATAACTTTCCTTTTGCATTTTGCTATTTTCAATAAATTGTAAGAGACTTATTGAATACTTAAAAAACACACATTATATATTTGCTCCCCAGGTTTTCATTATGTTCCAATACTTCATAATATATTTGTCATTTTATTTTCTAGTTTATGATGAAATTATATATATTTTAAGTATAAACAGACACTTATTTACATGAAATACAATAGATTTACTTAAATCTGCCTAGTCCGCCTAGGCGCCCGCCTAGCCGCGAAGGCGCTAGGCTCAGCTCGCCCCTCGACTAGTGCCTAGCGTCTTTTAGAACCTTAGTTAACGAATTTGAGCTATTGTATAGATAGGAGCATGAATTCCTTTTGAGTTCTTTGGCGTGCTTTCGTGAGTGTACTTTTGAACAGTTGATTATCATCTGTCTCAGTAAAATGATGTTGCTTATTGGATCTTATCGATGTATTCTTAAGTTTCTAATTACATGTATGAATTAACCCCAGTTGCCAGGGCTTGAAAACAAAGACAGACAAGTGTTGGATGCAATCATGGAGCATCTTGAGCCAGTTAACTATGTTGATGGTAGCTGTTTTATTCGAGAGGGGGCGCGGCGCCACTGGATAAGATGCTTTTCATCACGCAAGGCAGTGTACTTACCTACAAGACTAGTGGTATCGGCGGAGGAAGTGGCTCGTCAAGCATTATACGTCCTGCAAAACGTGATTTTTATGGAGAAGAAATGATAGGTTGGGCGGCGACATCTACCTCCTTTTCCGACTTACCCATCTCAACCAAAACTGTAGAGTCCCACGCTAAAGTTTAAGTCTTTGTTCTCCTGACCGACCATTTACAGCTTGTAGTCTCTAAATTCCCGACGCAGTTCAACACAGAGCTCCCCCACTCTTGATATAAACGATAGTGGCGTTTCTGAGGTTGCTTGAATTATTGTCCAAACTGGAAAATCTTTGCTAGGCCCATTAGTTATCTGTAACTAATAACCAGATTTTTAATTCAAAATAACTACATATTTGAAAGGAAAATACGTTTACACTATGATTAATGTTAGGATACTAAATTTAGTTTGCAAATTTTGTCTACAAATTTAGTCCATAGCATTACCCTTACACTATTGGTTGACGAGAAGTTTCGAACTACTTTTCAAGTTTAAAGAATTTATAAGTCATCTCCTTTCCTCAACATTAGCAAAACATAAGAACCTCTGTCAGGTTCAACTTAGGATCCCTCTATCACCGTACATTATATGGAGTAAAATAAAGAATCTCATCTTGAGTGCCTCTGAAAACGCTTTCGAGTGTTTGGAAATGATTACGACCATGTTGGTTTTACAATGCGTGTGTTTGATGTATGAAGGTACACCATAAGACTGGTCGACACACAAACAAAAGCTATAATAAAATGTATAATTTATCATAACAGTTATGACCTTTCTATAAGTGATGTATCTTAGACCAACCAATAGAAGTTACAACTCTCTGAAAATGGTATAATCCATGTATGTTAAAACAGGATTCATTCCTCTTGAACAAATCATTCAACGTTAAATCAATTCCTCTAGTATGTAAAATCCATTTAAGGTGTATCGAGGAAAGTCTCCAAATTAGCTCAAGAGGAAATACTTCTCCAAATCACCCTTTACGAGAAGTTGCAACTCTGTGAAAATGGTATGATGAATGTCTATAAAATGAGAATATCTTCCTTAAGGTAAGACAAGTCAACGGTTTCTACATCCCTCCGAGGGGTTTACAACCACCACACCATTTAATATTACGCTTTAGATTTTACTAGAGCGTTAGCCCGCGCGTTGCCGCGGGAATAGCAAATGGATAATAAATATTGTATGTAAGTGTTAAACTAAGGGACTAAATGTGTTATAAGCAGTGTGAGTAGATTTGTAATATCAAAGCAGATCAAACCGAAGACACAATCGATTATGATATCAAAACAGCATGAATAAACAAAGACATAATCGCAACTGCATTGGAGCAAACAAAATCACAACAAATGAAAACATAAGATATGGTCATACAGTATTCATACAAAAAAATAAAGTCATACGATATATGGATCAACAAATGAGAATACAAAATGTTTTTTATTTTTCGTCTCAATCGAATTTCGTCATTAAATTACAACAAATGAAAAGAAAAAACCCCAAAAAGACACAAAAAAATAAAATATGTTTCCAACATATGAAGAAAAGTATGATGCTTCAATGCAGCAGCAGAGTCGGAATTCGGAGTCCTGTGATTGGTGGCATATTATCTTTGAATTTTGATTCTTTAATTTGACCAGTTTCAAGATTTCGAAACCAATTTGGACTCCTCCTTCCCCTTTAATTACAGAATATGCCCCCTAAAAACTCAAGAAATTAGAAACAAACTAAAACATGGGATTGGTGGAGTCCGTACCTTGGAAAGTGCTAAACGAATGCTGCCAGAGTACTTCTCTGAAGAGGTGACGTTCTTCGAAGATTACTCAATACCAATAGCGTCTCCGTCTGTGGGATGAAATAGCAACTGCTAACCCCAGCCCATGTACAGTTTCTTTGACTTTTACAAAACACTTGCTACATCTACACGTATCCTTCTGTGAACACCGTCAAATTAAGATGTAACACAATTAAAAAAACATGAAATCATTAAATATAGCTTAGATATCTTTCTCAGATTTCAAATTAAGAAGCAAAAAATTCTGAAGTTTTTAGACTCAGGATTATGTGCAATGATCCACTGAAGAGTTTTACACATGATTAACGGTTGAGAAAGAAATTATTGAGCTGAAATTCATGTGCTGTAGAAAGTGTGTGCTGATCTACAGGTAAAACATAGGCCAAACATTTACAAACCTGAAAAGAATTGAATAGGAAAAAGATAAATGGTAATCAACTGAAAACCAGAGAGAGAAAAAACTGCTAGAAGGACCATCTTCATTCAGCGATTATAACATGAAAGTATATGTAATTATATGAATGTAAGAGGACTTGGCACCTTACTTCATAACATCAGATGTGCAAACATTGAAATTTAAATTTTAAAACTCTTTAAGCCAAAAATAAAAATAATTACAGTTAACAACCTGGATCGATAGATTCGATACATATCTTTCAATTGCCAAGCTACAAACAAAATGGGGCATAAATCTTGAAACTTTTTAGCCAAAAACAAATTCGCTATTTTTCCATAGATCTCCCAAAAAGGAAAAAGAAAAGAACGCAAGTGCAAGCACAAATCTTGTGAAATAATCATGAATATTTTATAAACAATTATATGCAAATTATTACCTAGTTTTGCCCTAAATGCATCTAAGTTACAAATCATTATAAGTGTACTTTTTGGAGGGTTTTAGTTTAAGGAATTCAAAGAGAGACCATATAGCTACCTAGCTAGGTTAATTTATAAATATGAAGAAAAATAGATTGATAAAAGCAATTTATCCTGATTCCAGATTGAAAAAATCGAGAGGAATTGAAATAGACCTCAGCAAGAGTAGTAGTCCTGCAGTTTGTAGAGGGTGTCCATTTCTTGGTTTCTTCAATTTCAAACTCTGATCCACTTGCTCTTGTAACATGTAGACATAAGCAAAAACAAAACAAAAAACAAAAAAAATTAACTTTACAACGAGCATTGATACATATTTTTCAATTTCCAAATATCTAACAAAGCGGAATACAAATTTTAAAACTTTTAAGCAAAAAACAGCTGGACTATTTTTCAGTTTAAAAGTCTTTTCAACTATGAAAAAAGATTAATATGAAAGGATATGACAACCAGTTAGTACAATAGTGATACAGAATTGGCTGACCTACATTGTGGTGCATGTATCTTAAGTATGACATTAGTTTTATATGATGAATCCAGTAGCCAATTTAAACATTGAAATTTAAATTTTAAAACTTTTAAGCCAAAAATAAAAATAATTAGAGTTTACAACCTGGGTCAATACATATCTTTCAATTGCCAAGCCACAAATAAAAATAATGTGAACTTTTGATGCACATTTAAGCTATCCAAGTTCTTCTTATTCCTCACAGCCTAATTTCACAAAACCAATAGTTTTCCTCATGATTGAATAAATGCTCTAATTTCATAAACAATTAAATTACCCCCAACAATAAAGATTGAAAGTTTAGGGCAAATAAGCAAACGGGGAACTGCAAGTGCCGAATTTGGGAAATTGAACAATTAATCCAACTAAAATTCGTTACTTTCAGGGCAATTGAGTACAGAAAAACGCTCAAAAACTTAGGGCAAGTAAGCGAGAGTGAAGGGTTAATTTGGGGAATTTGGGAAGGTGGGCGGCGGTACCTGAAAGTCTCCGCAGCAGAGGAGGAAGTCGATGGTGGTGCTGTGAAGCTACGACGACGTCACTTGGGAAGACGCAGAGGGTGGGTCCTGCAACGGATCTGAGAGGGTTCGGTCAGTAACGGTTGTCGGGAGCAGGTGTAAATGTGGCTGGGTCTAAGTTGGCCGGAGAAGAGGTAGGTTCATCCAGAAGGCTACCAAGGAGCTCATCTCTGTCGGCGATGACATCAACGTACCTCCGTCTGTAATGGGAGTCGAAGAGAGAGATGCAAATGCATACGGAAAAGAGAGAGGGGGGCTCACTTGGCATAAAATTTTTTTCCTTTTTAAATTAATTTTTTATGTGAACAAATTATACTATCATGTCATCAATTAACATTCAACTAACAGAATTTATAATAGATGTTTGATATTAAAATAAAATGTTAGTAAAAGTATGCTATTAAAATGTTTCAAAATATTGTAAAATGTTGCAATATAAGATTAATATTTTTAAGAGATCAAATTATAATATGTACATTAATCTTCAATATTACATTCTTATTCACATTCTTATTCTATGTTGTAGATCATTTAAGGTTGATTTACATTTCAATAATTCCAACATGTCGTACCTAACTACACTAGTGCATGGGACGTGCCAGTTTGAAGAGTACATCGGGATTGATCATCAAGATTCAGTTATGCAAATCCAGCCGTCCAATGAGTTGTCCTTTTTCAAATATTGTTTAATATATAATATATATTGCTCCAATGATTTATGCAGTTCTTTTGCTTCAAATCTCAACACTAGTACCTAATACCTGTGCATTGGAAACCGTCTTTGTAATTTATATTTCCATCAGTGGCCTGCTACTATTCATATATCTGACTGGACATTTGCAGTCGTGATGAGTTATATTTTGTATATCTTTTTTTTTTTTTTTTTTGAGTAGTTTCTACATATATGCATGTAAATTTCAGGATTTAATAAATTCAATTTCAAACCTCCATGTTGTGGTGTAGACATAAATGCAGGCAATTAGCAGAACATCTCAGATTTGGCAGCGGATGCAAGTCATAGATCCACAAATAGATTTCATGTTATCTGAATCTGGTCTCCATGGAGAGATAGAGTTTGCGATTTGGAGGTTAGTAAGAGAAGCACTTGAAGAGGACGAAGACATACGAAGCGGTATCACTTCTCGGCTACACTAGAGGAAGTAAGTTCCTAATGTCCCATCTCTCTCAATTTCTCAATATACATAGCTCTATACAGCGCTCTATAAACTAGTGGCAATAGATGGTTTTTCGGATAATCTAGTTAACGAATTCAAGCTATTGTATAGACAGGAGCATGAACTCCTCTTTCAGTTCTTTTGTCGTGCTTTCGTGAGTGCACTTTTGAACAGTTGATTATCATCCGTTTTAGTAAAGGAACTTGCTGCATTATTGGATCTTATCGATGTATTTATAAGTTTCTAATTACATGTATGAATTAACCCCAGTTGCCAGGGCTTGAGAATAAATTAAGACAGAGAAGTGTTGAATTCAATCATTAATCATTAATATGGAATTTCTTAGGGAATTTCTTAGGTTGGATGAATTATTGTGCAAACTGGCAAATTTGAAGTACCACTTGCTAGGTCTATTAGTTATCTGTAACTAATAACCAGATTTTTAATTCAAAGTAACTATATATTTGTAAGGAAAATATGTTTAGACCATTCGTTGATGAAAAGTTTTGAGCTATTTTTCAAATTTAAAGAATCTCAAGTTCAACTTTGGATTCCTCTGTCACCGCATCTTATATGGAGTAAAATAAAAAATCTCATCTTCAGTGCTTCTAAAAACGCTTTTTAAGTTTTGGGAAACGTGTCTTAGATAAGACCATCCAAGAGAAATTACAACTCTCTGGAAATTGTATAATGAATGTATGTACAAGGAAGATGCATTCCTCTTGAACAAAGCATTCAACGTTAAATCAATTTCTCTAGTATGTAAAATCCATTTATAAGCCTCAAGTATGAATCTATATAATACTTATGACACAAATTGTAAATTTAATGCTAAGGTGTATCGAGGAAAGTGTCCAAACTAGCTTAAGAGGCAGTACTTCTCCAAATTGCCCTTTACGAGAACCTGTAACTCTATGGAAATGATACGATGAAAGTCTATAAAAATGAGAATGTATTCCTCAAGTCAAGTCGATGGCTTCGACATCATCCAAGGAGTTTACAACCGCCGCACCGTTTGATACTACGCTTTAGATTTTCTTTTTTCCTATATACCACAAGTTTTGAATTATGGAAAGGAGTAAGTTTGCCTAGCCACATGGGCAATTTCATCCTCCAAGGGAATAGGCAAATGAGTAGACAAACTTAAATATTCACCCAAGTAGAAAACACTCCCTGCCTCAAGGTGAATATTCAATATGTCACATTCTGGCCTGGGCCCCCATCACATCTTGGGCTCGACTCCGCCGTAGCACGATATTGTCCTCTTTGGGCCCCGACCACGCCCTCACGGTTTTGTTTCTGAGAACTCACGAGTAACTTCCCAGGGGATCACCCACCTTGGAATTGCTCTAGCCCAAACTCGCTTAACTTCAGAGTTGAACTCCGAAGCCAGTGAGCTCCCAAAATGGCTCATGCTAAAGGAGGTGAGCATGTACATATAAGGCATAGAGGATCCACTTCCTTAGGCGATATGGAACCTAACACAATAGACTGCTCAAATTTACTTTTCTTTTGTTCAACACCACACAAAAGAAAAATTAGAATAATATAAATGGGTTAGATTAGAATTTAAAAAAAAAAAACATGGTGCTAGATTACATATTTAATTTAGTACTTTAAAGTGTACTTTTATTAAAATTTATATTTTATTTTTGTTATTTAATGTCTCCACATTAAAATGTTAATTTTATTAATATCCACATATTGGTTCTTTCAATTATAAATGAAAATAAATGAGAAAATATTAAAAGAAATTAGTGACACATAAATATGTAAATACATTAGTGTACAGAAATGCTTGTACTAAAATATATTGTAATGAACCTAAATGTATGTATCGAAATGTGTTATATTGAATTATGTACCTAAATGTCAATACCGAAATGTACGTACCGAAATGTATTATATTGAATTAATGTATCGTAATGTATGTACTAAAATGTATTATATTGAATTAATATACCTATATATTTGTATCAATGGATACACTAAAATATATCAAGTGAATTAATGTACCTAAATGAATATGTTATGATGAATGAAATGAAAATGTAATTAATACATTAAAATTATAGGAAAAAGAAAAGAAATAAAACATTAAAATATAATTAATAAAGGTTTGCTATATTAACACCCCCACATACTTAATACACCCACATTTGCTTTTTCAATTAAAATTTATTTTAATATACCCCACATATATTCTCATAATACTCTCACATGTCACACCCTACACGCTCAACATATGCCTTACATTATATACCCTACATTTTCTACATACATTCCGCACTCTTCACACTATTAACTGTAATGTCAAAAGCCAATGCACAATTCACATCGACTAGATTTTTAAAGAAGAAACAAGTCTTATTAATCATTTAACATGTAGATTCCAATACAAACTTACAATTACAATTTCCCTTCTTTCTTGGCTATGGCTGCCCTCAATATGCAGGTAAATAAAATAACGAAAATAGTAACTCTCTTTAAGCCCTATAGACTGAAGATCAAAAACGAATTTAGCCTCCGTCTGCCCCTCTTCCTGAACATTGTATAATCCTTGTATTTCTCTTCAACAACATTGGCACGAAAATGATCATGTCAAATCTCTTCATATTCTAGTCACTTATATCACGATTATGTCTCAAGCACAACATGATCATTTGAAATCTTAGGCTGCAAATTCTTCACTTTTAGTCCTTTACTCATATTCTTCAAGGCAATAGGAAAGTTCCCGACATTATTTTCATCTCACAGGGAAAAACTTCTACCACAATTTTTTGCAACAAATTATGTTCAATACCGTCTTAAAGAAGCTCTTCAAAATCACTAACGTTTCCCTCTAAATCAAACCAAACAGTACTCATTCTTTGAGAGTTACAGTATTTCGAAATAACACTTAAGCTTATTTGATCGAACACCACCCTTTCAATACCCGTTTGAGCTCTTTCTAGTTTTACCCATGTCTCTTTGTATTTTCATTAGTTAAGATTTTAATCTACAATAGAGGGTGAGAACGGTTTTGAGAGTTGAAGTAGATAAATAATCTTCAGATATACACGTTAAAAATGATTTGGGGTCTATTTAGAATTTTTTATATTTTTTTAAAACTTTATGAGGTCGAAATTGGCATTGCTTATTAGGGTATATAAATCATTTAATATTAAATTTTAATGTGGGGTGTATTCAACATTATGTAGGGTGCTAATAAAAAATGCCTTAATAAATGAGATGATCAAATACAGTAGGGACTAAAATTAGATTTTAATCTTACAGGTTATAGTTTAAAACTCATATTTTTTAAGAATTAAAATATGTTGAAAATGTTAGTGGGTAATGAATGCCCACAGTAACGTTGGCAGATGAATGAAAACATTGTCAATGCCCTTGCAAATTGAAATAGACTTTGGAAACAAAAGGATTGTTTTTCAAAGCATGCGATGTAAATTTCAAACTGTAAGAACCTGTTTGTATGGAGCCGCTCTATAAATAGAGCACTTCAACTGTAGTTAAATGAGATAGAGAGAACACAGATAGAAAGAAAGAAAGATCAATAACATCATCTATTCCTCCGTCTTTTATTTGTTATCCTCTTGTGCTATAGTTTCAATGTGACATTTTACATGTGCTTCGCTCCATTCACTAAAAAGGTTATCTTTCTAATTTTTACATATTTATAACACGTTATCAGCATGAGTCTCTAAATATAACCATTCTCTCATTTCTCTTTGCCGAACGAAAAAATGTTTCCTCTAAGGTTTTTACTGTTCATCTTTTGCCTCTGCCTCAACTGCGTGATATACCCTCGCGACGAACTGTTTGCTCCATGCTTGCTTCTAGTTCTCAACCTAACAGTTACATACATCTTTGATTTCTTGTTTGGTATAGATCTTGATTACTAACCTAGTATTTATTTATGTTAATTTTGCTGCAATCCAAGATGGTGCGGTACAATCGCCCATCTTGAACTGCAAATTTAATCTTACTGCGATCTAAGATGGTGTGGTATCATCGCCTATCTTGGAATGCAAATCTAATTTTACTGCAAATTTTAGGTAGAGCGGTATTATCGCCCATCCTACCCTGCATATTTAAATTTTCCTGCTGTTTAATTTCATTGCAATTATAGGTGGAGCGGTATAATTGCCCACCCTGCTTTGTGTATTTAAATTTTTCCTACTACTTGAATGGTGCGGAATAATCGCCCATTCTATGTTACATTATTTCAATGAGAATGGTGCGGTACAATCGCCCTCCTCATTCACCCTGAAAATCTTGAGCCAGAAGTTTCGAGTGCTTATTATTTTGGCCAGAAGATCAAAATAAAAAATTTGTAAGAACCAGAAGTTCTAACACTATATTCCTCCAGTAATACATATTATTGCAAGTTCTTACACATCTCATTTTCTTTCAGAAAAGAAAATGGTGAACTTGGCGAACTTGGCGAAGCTTGATTTTGCTGCCCTGGACATTGCCGGGAAGAATTACCTTACCTGGGTACTAGATACCAAGATCCATCTGGAAGCAGGAAATCTTGGAGATACCATTAGGGAAGAGAATAGCTCATCCTTTCAAGAGCAGGCGAAGACCATGATCTTTATTCATCACCATCTTGATGAGGGATTAAAGAGCGAGTACTTAAAGGTTGAAGATCTGTTAGCTCTCTGGAAGGTCTCGAGAAACAGATACAATCACCAGACAACGGTGATTCTTCCAAGAGCTCGCTATGAGTGGACTCACCTAAGGATCCAGGATTTTAAGTCAATGACAGAGTACAATTCTGCGTTGTTCAGAATTACCTCTTAGATGAAGCTCTGTGGGGATACTATTACTGAGGAAGATCTGCTGGAAAAGACTTTCAGCACATTTCATGCCTCTAACGTGCTCATGCAGCAGCAGTATAGAGCGCGAAGCTTCATTGAATACAACCAGCTGATATTTGTGCTATTGGTAGCTGAACAAAAAAATGAGCTTCTGATAAAATATCATCAGTCCTGACCTACTAGATCTGCACCATTCCCAGAAGTGAATGCTGCTTCCCTCGAAGTGAATGCCATATCATCTGGTGGCGATAATCATAAACAAGGTCGTGGCCACAAGCGAGATCGGTGGAACAGGAAAGGTAAGAACCATGGTGGTCAATTTCACAACCAGTTTCCAAGGCATAATTCAGGCCAGAGCTTCAAAAATGTGAATCGCCATAAAGGCAAAGCTCATATGAACAATGCTCCCATGAACTCTGAAGGAGCCTGCCATGGGTGTGGTGGCAATGCGCATTGGGCGCGTACTTGTCGTACCCCAAAACATCTGGTGGATTTGTATCAAGCCTCCTTTAAGGAGAAGGGTGTCTAGACCAATTTTCTCGACCAGGCTAAACCAATGGATATACCTGATCCAGTGTGTGACTTATCAGGGCAGTTGAACATAACCCACCTCGATGTTTCAGACTTTATTGTGGAAAGGGGAAGTGAAGTATATCCGTCTGACTGAATTGTTTATGTTTGATGTACTTTTATTATGCTGAACTTGTAGTTCAAAACTAGCATTTCAGATTCAATAAAAGTGGCATGTAAATTTCCTGTTATAACTTGCTTTTAACTCTAATTCCCTTACTCAGAGAGCATGGATAAAAACTATGGTCATTCTCAAAATATGAGAAATGGCGAAGATATTTGTCTTGCAGACTGCGCAACTACGCATACAATCCTTCGAGATCGAAAGTTTTTCTCAAGATTGATGCTTACAAAAGTAAGGGTAACAACAATATCAGGACCTTCAGATGTAATTGAAGGCTCAGGGAAAGCCCAGATTATGTTACCAAATGGAACAATATTGTCCATACAGAATGCATTGTACGCTACTCGATCTACTCGAAATTTGTTGAGTTTCAAAGACATACGTTTAAATGGATACCACATTGAAACGAAAAGTGTAGAAAATGTGGAGTACCTATGCATTACCTCCAATGATACCCAGAAGCGTATATTGGAGAAGTTGCATGGTTTGTCGATTGGATTGTATTATACATACATAAAGACAGCTGAATCATATACTGTCATGAACCAGAAGTTCATTGATTCAAAAGTTTACATGCTTTGCCATGACCGTCTGGGTCATCCAGGATCTATCATGATGCGTAGGATCATTGCCAACTTTAATGGACATCCACTATTGAGCAGACATATTGCTATCTCAAATGATAACCCTTGCAAGGCTTGCTCTCAAGGGAAGTTGGTAATTAGACCATCACAACTAAAGGTTGATGCTGAATCCCCATCATTTCTGCAAAGAATTCAAGGGGATATTTGTGGGACTATTCAACCATCTTGTGGACCATTTCGATATTTTATGGTTTTGGTTGATGCATCTACCCAATGGTCACATGTTTGTCTCTTGTCTACTCGGAATGTAGCTTTTGCGAGACTTCTTGCTCAGATAATTAAGTTGTGAGCACAGTTCCCAGATTATCCCATTAAGTCAATCAGACTTGATAACCCTGGTAAATTTACATCTCAAACCTTTGATGATTACTGCATGACATTGGGCATCGATGTTGAACACCCCATTCCTCATGTCCATACTCAAAATGTTTAGCAGAAGCATTGATTAAGCGACTTCAAGTAATAGCTATGAAATCCCGTTTCTGAATTTCACTGTTATAATCTACGTATTTGTATTATTGAGATTTTATATTATTTTTGGAGAATTTATATTGATTTATTTGAAATTAGATTTCAATTAAACTAGTTACGAAGAGTGAAGTTTGGAAAATTATTATTTACTCGTTGACCTTTCGAGGTCACAATTAACGTTTTTGTATAGGTCTCGAAGCCACGAGCGCATAAGCGAAAGCCGTTTGCAAGTTTAGGTTATAACGGTATAGTTACGGACGTTTGAAGTTGTGAAACTTTAGGTTGTGAAAATTATTTAATTTCCACTAGAGGGTAAAAGGCCCAAATATATAAATGGGGTTAAGGGAACCTGCTAAAGGGATAAAAAAAAAAAAAAAAAAGAAAAAAAAAAGAAGAAGGAATGAGGAGAGGAGAAAAAAGTTCTCCCCCCTCATTTGTCAACCCGTGCACCCACCGAAAAAAAAGGGTTTTCGACCCGACCAATTTCAGGCCAAAATCCTTCATTTTTCAGGCGTTTTGCACCCATTCATCACCTGCAACCTACTCAGCTATCTTCCTCCTTCCATCTCCACCAAAAATCAAGGGTTTTTAAGGTCTAATTCGGGTAGAACTCTACCGGAGAACCCGGGGGTTCTCGATGGCGATTCGTCATTCTGGTGAGTATCACCATGCACCATCATCCTTAATCAACTTCCCTTGGACCCAGGAACAAGACCCAACTGGTGGTTAGGGTGTAGGAACACTGAGGAAGTCGAATTGAAGAACACCCACCTTAGGGTTCCGGCGATTCGTGGCCAGTTTGGGGTGTTTTCTAGCCAAATTGGTTTGAGATCTTCATTCTTGTGAAATTTGAGAATTTTTGGAAAAAAGTCGAATTTTCCGATATGTAACATTTGATTTATGAATTGTTATTGGTTGAGTATATTTTCGATAAGGTCCGTCACTTGAATATTCTAACAATTGACAATCTTACCATTGAATTGACACCAAATTTTAGTATGCTATTGTAGATATGGTTTACGGACCTTAGGGTATTACTAGTGAAAATCTAGTGGGCCTATGTTGGTTTGATAGCGACTTGAATATATGAGATATGATTATTATCTTAATTTCTTATATTGGTATCAATTGTGATTAAGAATTGGTCTTATGAATATGATTTCTATTGAAATGTGATTTTATATATTTAGCCATAGACCTATGCTTATTAACTAGGATTTGGCTTGTGCACTGATGATGTTTGGGACATATATGTGTTTAATTATCTTTTTAATAATGTGATTGATAATTATGATGAATGTTATGACAATTATGGGATTTAAATATTGTTTGATAATTATTTGGATATGATTACCAACTATATATCTATTTGAACTTGGCATTCTACCTTAGCATGAGATGGAGATGGAAGTCAGGAGATGACTTAGGTACTTTATTGGATTTTAGTAGAAATAGTAATTAAGGGAATTCCTTGTGTTGTGCTCCATTTGACTTGATGCTGGTTGATATGTGGAATCGATAGCATGTATGCGTATAATTATGTTTAATGTGTGATGATGAGATTGCACCACGTAGTTGTGGTACATGTATGGTCCTGCTTGGTATATCCGCGATGGGGGGACCATATGTATTCAGGGGTGGTCATGCTTGGTGTATCCGCAATGGGCGATCATTGCCTGCACGATGAGTTTTTGCCTATGGTCCTGCTTGGTATATCCGCGATGGGGGACCATACGCATTCTAGAGGTGATGATGATTAGTTGTACATGGTACATTTTTAGGCGATCATATTTGGTTTGGTTCCGTTGAGTGATCTGGAATCTGAGGTTGTTGAATTTCGTGGAGTGGCCTAAAATCCCATTGTTTGGAGAAGTAGGCTTGGCCTAACTATGTCACTTTAGCCTTAGTTTTATGTATATGTATATATTCGTGTCAATGGTTTCAAGAGTTTTGTGAATTGAGTTAGAAAAGATGTTGGACGTCTGAGTGACTCCTTGGGGATTTTTTATGATTCGATTATGATTTTGTAAGGTATGAATTTAGAAGATATGGGAATGATTGTTATTACTTTGATCAAATTAATTAATTTATGTGGCTACATAATGGTTTTGTGTTTCGTTGGCTCTTAAATATGATGTATGTTGTGAATTGCGATATCATGATGTGACCTAATGATTTATATGTTGGATGGGAGAGAAATCATGTTTTCATGGGGATTGGTTATGTAGCCTGAGTCTAGGAATTACATGTTGTCAAGTTACATTGAATGATTGAGGAATACTATGCTTTTCTGCTTGAACTTAGTGGAATAAATGTCTGATTTTGTAAAAATGAATTACGAATGGCTTGATCCCTATTTGAGGGTACGTAGGCAGTCTAACGAGAAGGTTAGATGCAGCCATAAGGTAAACAAAAAATTTCTTTGCAATTTGATTCTCGAATTGTGATTGCCATATTCCTGAGACGGGGTATGTGAGATATATGAGTATTTGGGTGATGTCACGTGTCGATCCTGGATGTATGTCGGGATCGGGGAGTGACAACTTTAATGGTATCAGAGCAAATGATCCTACTCTATGATATGCAACCTTCTCGAGTCTCGTTGGCGTGAATTACGATATGCATGTGGTTACATGATTTCACAATTTTTATGCATAAAGATGCATTCATGTGATATATGTTTATATATATGGGAATTATGATTTGCATTGGTATTACTTTGGTCAACGGGTCTTGAACCATTGGAATTACTAAAATTAGTATTACTAGAGACTTAGTGAAGCTTTGCGTACTTGTCTCGGTGAGTGACTTTAATATACGTGATATTGGTGATTACCCTGTTTTTGTAATTGTTATCCTGTGTGGATATGACTGGGTTTTATAAATGTGTTTTATGTTAAAATGTGATTCTTTTATAATTGGCCATCGATCTATAATTATTAAATGTGATTTGATTCATGGATTGGTAATATTTGTGGAAAAGTGATTCGAATTACATATTGAAATGTTTTGTAAATTGAAGGCTAGTAGTGAACTAGGACCTTGCTTGGTTAATCCGCATTGGGGGACCATACTATATACATGGATCACGCTTGGTTAATCCGTGTTGGGCGATCCTTATGGCCATGTATGCTTAGTAGTGATCATGCTTGGTTAATCCGCATGGGGGGGTCACTTCCTACTTGGTTACTTTCTTAGGGGTGGCTCTGTTTGGTTAATTCGTTTTGGGGGGCCACTTCTTGTTTGGTTACTTATGTAGGCTTCAGCCGAACTGCATCCCTTTAGCCCTACTTTTCATTGTGTTGTATGAGAATATGGTTGTGAGACATTGTGATTTGTTTCAGACGAACTGTTGGATGTCTAGGTGACTCATTCAGAGTTTTCAAAGGTTTGGTATTGATTTCTTATGAATGATTTATATTCAAGATTTATAAATTGTGATTGATGGCTGGTTTTATTAATTGTATCACATACTTGGATTATTGTCGCTCACCCGAGCTTTGCAGTTATCTGAGTTTTGGTTGGCCAGTGCACCATTCTCATGGTGTAGGCATGGATTATACATGTGATAGATTTGGGTAGCTTATGAGAAATCACTGGATATTTTGGATTTCGTTGAGTTGTTTGAAATCCTTGCTCTTGCTTATTTTCATAAGGTTAGTCTGACCCTAGATTTGAGTGAATGGGGAGTCATCGCAATAGACCTTGTGAATATAAATGAATTCACCATGTTATTACTTATAATCCAAGTGGGGATTTATGTAGAGTTCTTTAATTAAATTTGTGAAATGATATGTTATTCATTGATAGATTGATGTAGTTAGACGTTAATGTCGTGCATCTTTGATTCATGGAAATGAGTAATTGGAGTGATTGTGGAATGATGTTAGATGTGATTATTATTATTATAAATAGATTGATGGATCAATGTGGCTTGAGAATAAGACTATGCTTTGTTGGTTCTTTGATATGTTACATTTTATGAATTAAGGTATCATGTTGAACCATAGTGATTTATATGATTGATGAAATCGTTGTTTCGCCAAATCCCGGATAAAAATATCCCGGGATTCCGCTTCGAGCAAGCAATTATATTCCGGCTGAATTGAAGCTTGGTCCAAAGTTTCTTTTACTTCAATCCAGTAGTCTCCCTTGTTCTTATGATGATTATGGTTAGACATTTTCAAATCTTATGGCCATGGTAATTATGGTTGAAAATTTTAATATTTATGAATGTCGTGATGATTTTATGAGCAGGAATGAAATCGCAACCCGAGGCTATGATTGGTTTAATATATAGTGGTGAATAATTGTGATTGGAATTCCAATGAATGTGGCTGGAATTTTTTTTATATGTGATTTGCCAATTTTGATGGTTTGGCTTGAAATTCTAATATTTATTTGACCAATAAAGGTTACGGCTGGAATTTATGATAATTGTTTTGCTAATGATGAGTATGGTGAAAATTTTCTGATGTTGGTATCACCAGTGGGTGTGGCTAGAAATTTTGAGAAAGAATCGTGGTAACGGCTATGTATAGTCAATGATGGTAAGTGGTTTTACCAATGCTTATGGTCATTATGCTAGTGTTTATCTAACCAATGGTAGATGTGGTTTGATAATCTGGTACTTATTTAGCTAATGAGGATTGCGGCTTGATGTTTGTTAATTATTTTGCCAATGTGTATGGCTAGAATTCCTGATAATTATTTTGCTAATAAATATTGCTGGGAATCTAAGTTTATGGGTGAGGATCACGATGATCTTCGTTGATTTATTTATTTTGAGCTTGAATAAACTCATAGGCTGAGGTTATGACTTTATTCACTATAAATGGAATGATGGGGAAAGTTTGTAATTACAAATTTGGTTGGTTTGGTTGCCAAAATCATGAGTATTAATGAATTCTTGTTAATAGTGGCATTCTTTGTGATTGTGCAAAGATTGGTGTTGAAGTCGTACTGGGACGACGATGATTGTATTTGTGAGTTGAGGTACAATGTGGTCGAACTTGAGTTAGCTCAATCTTGTTATAGCCGAAATGTGAATGTGTTTGTGCATCACTATTATCTTGAATTGTTGCGCATTTGTGGATGGTAATTTGATACTGGAAATTTCGAGGACGAAATTTTTTAAGGGGGAAAGAATGTGAAATCCTGTTTCCGGATTTCACTGTTATAATCTACGTATTTGTATTATTGAGATTTTATATTATTTTTCGAGAATTTATATTGATTTATTTGAAATTAGATTTCAATTAAACTAGTTACGAAGAGTGAAGTTTGGAAAATTATTATTTACTCGACCTTTCGAGGTCACAAGTAACATTTTTGAATAGGTCTCGAAGCCACGAGCGCATAAGCGAAAGCCGTTTGCGAGTCCGGGTTCTAACGGTATAGTTACGGACGTTTGAAGTTGTGAAACTTTAGGTTGTGAAAATTATTTAATTTCCGCTAGAGGGTAAAAGGCCCAAATATATAAATGGGGTTAAGGGAACCTGCTAAGGGGATATTAAAAAAAAAAAAAAAAAGGAATGAGGAGAGGAGAAAAAAGTTCTCCCCCCTCATTTGTCAACCCGTGCACCCACCGAAAAAAAAGGGTTTTCGACCCGACCAATTTCAGGCCAAAATCCTTTATTTTTCAGGCATTTTGCACCCATTCATCATCTGCAACCTACTTAGCTATCTTCCTCATTCCATCTCCACCAAAAATCAAGGGTTTTTAAGATCTAATTCGGGTAGAACTCCATCGGAGAACCCGGGGGTTCTCGACGGCGATTCGTCATTCCGGTGAGTATCACCATGCACCATCACCCTTAATCAACTTCCCTTGGACCCAGGAACAAGACCCAACTGGTGGTTAGGGTGTAGGAACATCGAGGAAGTCGAATTGAAGAACACCCACCTTAGGGTTCCGGCAGTTCGTGGCCAGTTTGGGGTGTTTTCTGGCCAAATTGGCCTTGGCCGCAGGTATAAAGTTTACTCTACTTGTTGAGATCTTCATTCTTGTGAAATTTGAGAATTTTTGAAAAAAAGTTGAATTTTCCGATATGTAACATTTGATTTATGAAATGCTGTTGGTTGAGTATATTTTCAATAAAGTCCGTCACTTGAATATTCTAACAATTGACGATCTTACCATTGAATACACCAAATTTTAGTATGCTATTGTAGATATGGTTTACGGACCTTAGGGTATTACTAGTGAAAATCTAGTGGGCCTATATTGGTTTGATAGCGACTTGAATATATGAGACATGATTATTATCTTAATTTCTTATATTGGTATTAATTGTGATTAAGAATTGGTCTTATGAATATGATTTCTATTGAAATGTGATTTTATATATATAGCCATAGACCTATGCTTATTAACTAGGATTTGGCTTGTGCACTGATGATGTTTTAATAATGTGATTGATAATTATGATGAATGTTATGACAATTATGGGATTTAAATATTGTTTGATAATTATTTGGATATGATTACCAACTATATATCTATTTGAACTTGGCATTCAACCTTAGCATGAGATGGAGATGGAAGTCAGGAGATGACTTAGGTACTTTATTGGATTTTAGTAGAAATAGTAATTAAGGGAATTCCTTGTGTTGTGCTCCATTTGACTTGATGCTGGTTGATATGTGGAATCGATAGCATGTATGCGTATAATTATGTTTAATGTGTGATGATGAGATTGCACCACGTAGTTGTGGTACATGTATGGTCCTGCTTGGTATATCCGTGATGGGGGGACCATATGTATTCAGGGGTGGTCATGCTTGGTGTATCCGCAATGGGCGATTATTGCCTGCACGATGAGTTTTTGCCTATGGTCCTGCTTGGTATATCCGCGATGGGGGACCATACGCATTCTAGAGGTGATGATGATTAGTTGTACATGGTACATTTTTAGGCGATCATATTTGGTTTGGTTCCGTTGAGTGGTCCGGAATCTGAGGTTGTTGAATTTCGTGGAGTGGCCTAAAATCCCATTGTTTGGAGAAGTAGGCTTGGCCTAACTATGTCACTTTAGCCTTAGTTTTATGTATATGTATATATTCGTGTCAATGGTTTCAAGAGTTTTGTGAATTGAGTTAGAAAAGATGTTGGACGTCTGAGTGATTCCTTGGGGATTTTCTATGATTCGATTATGATTTCGTAAGGTATGAATTTAGAAGATATGGGAATGATTGTTATTACTTTGATAAAATTAATTAATTAATGCGGCTACAGAATGGTTTTGTGTTTCGTTGGCTCTTAAATATGATGTATGTTGTGAATTGCGATATCATGATGTGACATAATGATTTATATGTTGGATGAGAGAGAAATCATGTTTTCATGGGGATTGGTTATGTAGCCTGAGTCCAGGAATTACATGTTGTCAAGTTATATTGAATGATTGAGGAATACTATGCTTTTCTGCTTGAACTTAGTGGAATAAATGTCTGATTTTGTAAAAATGAATTACGAATGGCTTGATCCCTATTTAAGGGTACGTAGGCAGTTTAACGAGGAGGTTAGATGCAGCCATAAGGTAAACGAAAAATTTCTTTGCAATTTGATTCTCGAATTGTGATTGCCATATTCCTGAGACGGGGTATGTGAGATATATGAGTATTTGGGTGACGTCACTTGTTTATCCTGGATGTATGGCGGGATCGGGGCGTGACAATAGTTCGGACTCTGTTTATGAAAACAAAATTACCAGTTTCTGCATGGGGACATGCCATCTTACATGCTGCATCATTGGTTCGATTGAGACCTATAGCCAACCACCAATACTCATCAATACAACTCGTGTTTAGGCATCAACCAAACATTTCACATTTACGAGTTTTTGGTTGTGCCGTTTACGTGCCTATTGCACCGCCGCAACGCACTAAAATGGGACCTTAGCGTAGACTTGGAATTTATGTGGGTTTTGATTCACCATTGATCATTAGATATTTGGAACCCCTGACAGGTGATATGTTTACAGCTCGTTTTGCTGATTGTCACTTTGATAAGACAGGCTTCCCGTCGTTAGGGGGAGAAAAGACCATTCCAGAAGAACGAAAAAAGCTGACATAGGTTGTACCCACCTTATCTTATTTTGATCCTCGAAGCACTCAATGTGAAAATGAAGTGAAAATGATCGTTCATCTTCAAAGTATTGCTAATCAAATGCCATATGCATGTAATGATGCTATGAAAGTGACAAAATCACATATACCAGCTGCAAGTGCATTTGTAAGAATTGATATCCCTGTTGGACAAAGTAAAGTGGCAATGAATGATTCATCTAGTGCACGCCTGAAGCGTGGTAGACCTCCAGATTCAAAAGATTCAGCCCCTCGAAAGAGAAAGTCGAGGGCACAACTTAATCCAAATGAAATCATTCAAGAAGAGAAAATGAATGACAAATCCACAATTCATGATTCTGTACTTTCTGAAAAAGAAAATGTCCTTGATGAGACACATCTACCTGAAGAAACAGAGGTACATGAAAGCAAAGAAATCTCTATAAATTATGCTTATACTAATGAATTGTGGGATCAAAATGAAATAATCATCGACAACATGTTTGTATTCGCGGTAGCCACTGAAATCAAATTAAGTGATGATCTTGAGCCCCGCTCTATTGATGAATGCAAACAACAGAGACAAGATTGGTCTAAGTGGAAAGATGCAATCCAGATAGAATTAAAGTCCTTGGAAAAGCGAAATATTTTTGGACCAGCAGTCCAAACCCCGCCTGGTGTAAACCCCGTGGGTTACAAATGGGTATTCACAAGGAAACCCAATGAGAAAAATGAGATTGCAAGATATAAAGCATGACTCGTTGCACAAGGCTTTTCGCAAAGACTTGGAATTGATTATGAGGAGACATACTCTCTTGTAATGGACACAATTACGTTCCGTTACTTAATAAGTTTAGTGGTTTCAGAGAAACTTGACATGCGACTTATGAATGTCATTACTCCGTATCTATATGGAGAATTAGATGCTGACATATACATGAAAGTCCCAGAAGGACTTAAGTTGCCTGAAACAACTAATAAACCACGAGGTATGCTCTCAAACAAATTAAGGCGATCATTGTATGGGCTGAAATAATCTGGACGAATGTGGTATAATCGTCTCAGTGAGTATTTGATCAAAGAAGGGTATATCAACAATGTCATTTGCCCTTGTGTGTTCATTAAGAAATCCAACTCTGGATTTGCTATAGTGGCAGTATATGTCGATGATATGAACCTAGTTGGAACCCCTGAAGAGCTTAATAAAACTGCTGAATATCTGAAAAGTGAATTTGAAATGAAAGACCTTGGAAAAACAAAATTTTGTCTCGGCCTGTAGATCTAGCATTGTGCTAGTGGAATTTTGGTCACTAATCAGCTTACATTGAAAAAATTCTGAAGCGATTTGGCATGGACAAGGCTTATCCACTCAACATGCCAATTGTCATTCGTTCTTTGGACATTAAGAAAGATCCATTCCGTCTAAAAGAAGATGATGAACTGGTCATTGGTCCAGAAGTATCATATCTGAGTGCAATAGGTGCTTTGTTGTATTTAGCACAATGTACTAGACCAGATATAGCTTTTTCAGTTAACTTGTTAGCAAGGTATAGCTCTGCTCCAACAATTCGTCATTGGAAGGGTACCAAAGATGTATTGCGATATATTCGTGGGACAACAAACATGAGTTTCTTCTACTCAAAGAACTCCACAAATGACCAGGTCCTTGTTAGATATGTAGATGCTGGTTTTCTATCTGATCCGCATAAAGCCCGCTCACAAACTGGATATGTGTTTAAGAATGGAGATACAGCAATCTCATGGCACTCAACCAAGCAAACATTAGTTGCTACATCTTCAAATCATTCAGAAATACTTGCTTTACATGAAGCAAGTCGTGAATGTTCTTGGTTAAGATCAATGATCCATCATATCCGGAATTCATGTGGTCTAACTTCGAAGACAGACAATTCAACTGTCATTCATGAAGATAATGCAGCCTGTGTTGCCCAAATGAAGGAAGAATTCATCAAAGGCGATAAAACTAAACACATATCTCCAAAGTTTTTCAGTACACATGAGTTTCAGAAGGCTAAAGTTATTGAAGTCAGACAAATCCGTTCTAATGAAAATCTGGCAGATTTGTTCACCAATTCTCTACCAAAGTGCACGTTTCAGAAGTTAGTGCAAAGTATCAGATTACGTCGACTTACCAAACAGCTAAATTTGGAGAATGTGGAATCAAGGGGGAGATATATATCAGGGGGAGCATCCATGATACATGCATATTGTACTCTTTTTCCTTCGATTAGGATTTTTCCCACTGGTTTTTCCTATCAAGGTTTTAACGAGGCAACATAAGCATATGTGACACTATATCAACAATCCAGGAAAAGTTGTACTCTTTTTCCTTCGCTATGGTTTTTTTTCCCACTGGGTTTTTCCAAGCAAAGTTTTAATGAGGCAACTCATGTTGATATGTGGGCATCCAAGGGGGAGTGTTGAAAATGTTAGTGGGTAATGAATGCCCACAGTAACCTTGGCAGATGAATGAAAACATTGTCAATGCCCTTGCAAATTGAAATAGACTTTGGAAACAAAAAGGATTGTTTTTCAAAGCATGCGATGTAAATTTCAAATTGTAAGAACCTGTTTATATGAAGCCACTCTATAAATAGAGCGCTCCAACTGCAGTTAAATGAGATAGAGAAAACACAAACAGAAAGAAAGAAAGATTAATAACATCATCTATCCCTCCATCTTTTAATTGTTATCCTCTTGTGCTATAGTTTCAGTGTGACATTTTACACCTGCTTCGCTCCATTCACTAAAAAGGTTATCTCTCTAATTTTTACATATTTATAACAAAATAAAATTTTCTATAATATAAATTGTGCCTACTTAGTTTGTCTACTTGCTTTGCATAACCCCTCGAAATGATCTAAGGGTCAGTGGTTCTGTTGTTCACACAAGAGTTTGGAGATGGGCCATGATCCATGATTTTTGGGATCATTAAGGGACTGTTTGGTACGCAGACGGGACGGAACAGGGGGAGACGGGATAATGGTTCCATGTGATGTTTGGTATGCGCAGGATATAACGAGAGAGTTGTTCCGTTTTGCGTTTGGTAAGTGTAGGACGGAACGGAACCAAAACATTAAAATGACTAACTTACCCTTGTTCCGTCTGTTGTTTGGTACAATGCTTGGGACGGGACAAAATTTTTTTTTTTTCTTCTTCTTCTTCCTGCTACTGCTTATCTATGATATATTTTGTACACTATACTTGGATGTGTTCTATTTCGTACTATGTATAACAGAAAACAAGAGCCATGTATTTGTACTTTGTTGCTCATATAATTAATTTAGTGGGATAATACGTCAATTAATTTTATGTGATTTAAAAAAAATAATAGGGTGAGAGCATGCCATTGGCTTGGCACTTGGCACATGGCAGTGTAGCCACAATATGTATATGGTTATGTATATGTCATGAATTACATATGAAAAGGTTGGTGTGGTAGAACAACCGTTGATTTAATGGCTATGTTGGAATCTTTGACACAATCTGCTTTCATCTCTTCGTCATCACATTGAAATGCAAATTGTGTCAAACAATATGTATATTATAAGTTGAGCTGTGAGACAATTGGATGTCTATGGCATTTGTTGTCATGCAAGGATGAAAAATATATAAGTTTAATGATATTATCTTGCTAAATCAATAAACATGAAATATCCAGAATTTAAACATGAAATCCCAAATTAAACATTCGTCTTGACTTCAGAAAAAAAGAAAGAAAGATAATGTCTTACTAAACCCCAAAAGTTGATGTAGTTCATATCATACTAAACCCCCTAATGCTCAGATGCCATCCATATACATTTTAATGAAATCTGCTTTGTGAGAGTCATCCAGGGTACACCAAATACTCATCATATGAGTATCTTTCACTAATTTCATTGAAATTCTCAGCACCTGATCATATGGGAGACTCATGGCCTGAAGCTGAGAAGGTAACCTGGCTTTCGCTTCTCTCAAAGTAAAACTTTCACCTAAATTCTTCATTCAGTAACTGCTTTATCCCAACCTTCATAGATAACAGCTATAATATTTGCATCAGCATCATTCTTATTCATCTTCCTCTTCCTAATAGGTTGAGATGCACTGGATGTACCAATAGAAGGAGATGGGGTACGTGAAGTCGGAGGCATCTCGAATGTCTCATCGCCATCCTCATTTTCCAATCCCATGTTTTCGATTGCATCTGCTGCTGATTCAGCCATACTACCCGTGGCTCGGTCTCCCCCAAACACCGTACACAAGAGTGGATACAACAGAAATGGCTTATTTAGTTTGTAAGATGCATTATGATGTTTCTACAATAAGAACCTAAAGAAATCAAAGTTATGACTTTTAAAGCAACTAATTGAAAAAGAATAAGAAACAAAATGTACCTTCACCCACAGCTGAAGTACATCGTCACTATCCATAACAACACATTTTTTTTCGTCATCCCAACCAAATCCAGAGGTATTCATCATGTCATATGCAGAGGAATACTTTTCTTTTAGACGCTTCAGCTTGTTTTGTATATGTTTTGGCTCTATATTAATGCCCAGAATCATCTCCCTCATCTTGGTGGCAACCATTACAAATGTACTAGCCTTAGAACTGCCGGTCTCACACCTAACACCATCAACTTCCATCTCCTTGAGGATGGTAAGCAGTACATCCTCGTCATGATCATTCCAATTACGTGAGGTGGCCATATAATCTATCAAAGAAGCCATAATATTACATATGTAAAACAAAGAAACATATTGTTAGTGGAGCAAACATGATGCAATTAAGTTAATATTTGCCTACAGCTTTTTACAAAGCTAAATTACTTCCTAGTGGAAAAGGTAATCCAGTGAACAATATATATGTTTTTTTTTTCACTATTGTTTTGGGCAGTATTGCAATTCTTTGGTTTTCATATGCAGCATCAGTAGGTGCAGCATCAGTGATGTTACTGATGCAACATCAGTAGGCTGAAAGCATCACTGATGCAGCATCAGTATTAGCTAGTAAGACAACTTACGGCAAGTAAGAAGGGACTAAAACGAAGAAATGAAAAGGCCATTGTAACCAGCATTTTTTTGTCTTTTATATTCATATGCTTGATTCTATAATATGAAGAAATGAAAAGGCCATTTACTTATTAAACAGTACGACGGAAATCTGATGAGTTAGTCCTATGCTTTTCTATTACCCTATGATGATTAAGTTTCACAGCATCAGATGTCATTTACTTATTAAACAGTACGACGGAAATCTCCTCATGGTCTGCAGGAAAGGAAATCTTTTATGGCTCTAAAGCTGTTTCATGAAATGAAAAGTCAGAAATGTAGACCCAACATATGCATGTATTCGGCTTTGGTAAATGCATTTGCAAGGGAAGGACTTTGTGAGAAAGCGGAGTAAAATTTTTAGCAGATGCAAGAAGCAGGGCACGAGCCTGATGTGTACGCGTACTATGCCCTTATGGAAGCTTATAGTTTAGTCTCTGATGGATTCTGTAGTTTAATTTGAGCGGTTTGATCAAGTATAACTGTACAAAACTTCCATTGTATGATAAGCAGCGCTATATACCCGAACTTCTATAAGATTTTGCTCCCGAACAGTTGTGCAGGGTTTCCTTATGGGGCTGCAGTAATTTTTTCTCTAATGCAGCACATGGGATGTGAACCCGATAGAGCTTCGTATAGTATCATGGTAGATGCATTTGGGAGACCTGGTCTTCATGAAGGTAAACGTTAAACACCTCGTACTTTTCACTCATTTCCCTTGAATAATTTGATCTTTACTCAGTTCACTTGAAGATGAGATGAAATTGTTTCAAGGCACCATTGTGATTGCGATTGAATTGTATGAGTTGATAATATTCTTAAATCATTCATTGAGTAAGGTTTTAATCTTCTGCTTTCATAAAGGTTGAAGCTTTTGCAGTTTTTATGCAGACCCATCTGCTGAAAACTAGTGTATTTATGATGTTCCTTTTATTTGTATGTTCACTCGCTGATTGGAACTGATTTGCATAAACACCCATCTTTGATTTGTTCATTTTTTCATGAACTCTTGTCTATATTTGTTCATTGAGGTGGTATGTGCTTTAGGTTAGCCTTTTGTTTTATGAATTTTATGAAATTAAAAAAAGCTGCTGTGTGTTTTATTGGGGTAAATTTACGGATGCCTGATTTTTTTTTTTTTTTTTTTTTCTCATATATTGAAGAAAACTTCATTTTCAACATTGCTTTTGTTTTTAATGATGTTTTCGTGCTTAGTGGTTACTTATTTCCTTGGATCAATTCTATTTGTCTAATAGAAGAGGTATCATGCAATTTCGTATTGTTTGTTTTGTCTTGATATCTTCTTGCTGGTGTGAAGTTTATGCCAATCCGCCGATCTCTATATTTTCTTTGATGATTTTGGTGCACAGGTGGAAGGTGAGAGAGAGAGAACTGCAAATCTTTTTCTGGAATATTGAGGGTGGAAGTTCCTTGAACTGATAATCTGGCCTTTCCCAACTCAAAACAAGTTCTATTATTGTGCTGCACCGGAGTGATGGCAACCATTCTACATTCCGAGTCCAGACGGTTATATGCTTGGTGGTGGGATAGTCACATTTCAAAGAATTCAAAACGGCTTCAGGAGAATCTTACAGGTCATGATTTTTTTCCGTAAAATTTCTCTGTTTAGTAGGACAAAACAAAGGACAGTATAAGACTCTCATGTCCTGTTACTTTTCTTTAAAACTATGATCAATAACATCCACGTTCCCATTTGAACATGAAACTATCTCAAGTTTTGTGATCTATGATATTAGCATGATATAATGTCAAGCATGTGAAAATGTTTTAAAAGAAATTTTCAGGTCACCGATAAAGAAAAGAACGTTCTTGGAATTTTCTCATTTTGATTTCTCTCTTTTTCCACAATATGTGCAAATCAGTCTGTTTACCGATTATGTTTGGGCAAGAGTAGTACTAGGATGAGTGACCTTCTGGGAAGTTCTCGTGTTGCATCCTCCCACAGCCGACCCCACTTAGTAGGAAAAGGCTTTGTTGTTGTCTCTTCATTCTCGTTGATTCCCCTCTCTCTTCGGTCTAATGTTTTTGCATGTACATCATCTTTTGTATGTGGATTGTATCGATCTAATCTTTTCATGAAAATAGCATTAATATTCTGTAATACAATCTTTCATACATTTCAAACATAATTTTTCATATGATTTTTAACCCTGCAACAAAGTGCGGGCAAAATCTTGTAGTTGGTTCTATAATGAAGTGAGATTTATAAGATAGCAGCTGGGATTGCATGGGAATGGGCAATCAATTTGCATTTTACAAGCAATTGTCTTGCTTGTAGATATATTATGTTTTTTTTTCTATCTTTTAGTTAGGTTTCGTATCTCACTTATAGGTATAATATAGATTCATATATTTGCTACTTAAGTTAGGGTAGAATGTTTTGTAGATATATTTATGTTAGTATATATTTTGGAGTTGGAAAATGCATAATATTAAAAGATTTTAATTGATTTTTAATATTTTTAGAAAATATAAAATGAGTATAAAAGAAATAAAAACATCTGATTAGATAATTGGACTCACTCTTAAAAACACTCTATGTTTTTGGACCTGGATCTAAAGGCCCCTTCAAATAATTAGCTAAGAATTAGTTTAAATACATATTATTCATTCAATCCCTGTGGAAAATGACCTTGCTTAAGCCGTTTATACTAAAACAACCTTGTTCTCTTGCAAGTATTTTGTGTGTTTTTATCCCTACTTTTGCAGGTGGTAAAATCCCTATCAGTTCTCTTTGATGAGGTGAAGTCTACAATTTCCTTTCCCAGATTTGTTTATTTAGTTATTCAATTTTTACAAGAAGTGAGATAATTTTAATCACGTATAATTGTGGACCTTTTTTTATAAGTAGACATATTTTGTTCTATGTTAAGACTTTTTATCTGAAAACTACATGGATTTATATGAGATCAAAGTGATAATTTCATGGATGGTGTTGCAGGAATGGCAATCCTCGGCTTTTGTGTTTTGGATTGATGAAAAACGGAAGGAATGGAAAAAGTTACAACACTAATCTTGCTCACACGTCCTGAATATCTGAGAAATGGTAATTGCCTATTTTCCTTATTCATAATAATTATTTATTATACCAATTTGTATACACCTTGTTGAGCGATTATTTATTATACCATTTTTTATACACCTTGCTGAGGGATAAACTGAATTCTGACCAAGTCAATTATTAAACTTATATGAATAAAGAGTTATATTGTATAATCTACTGAATATTGCAACAATACCCTCATCCTGCGAGATTAAAAATACTTGAGAATGATGAGTTGAGATCCATGTAACAATTATTGCTATCATGTGCTTTACACCAAGACTAAAGTCTCAATGCAATTTTGAAGTTTGCAAAATGAACTCTATGCACTGCAAATCCATCACTAAGACTAAATTCTCAGTGCAATTAATAATGTGACTAGAAACTGTTATGTTCAGCTTTAGAACTGTCCTTTTGGATCTTCTCAGTGAAACACACCTTTCTTGATCATGTTATCTACTACATTTTTCAATCTCGATATCCCTTTAGTTTTGGTCATTCTTTTGTTTTTCTGCTGCTTTCGTGCTAAATTATTGCTCTTTGAATTGTTTTGAGGATACCCAATTGCCCAAATTGTTCAAATTTGGTACTTCAATGAGCTTTTATGTGCATTTTTTGTATTTAAATTATCTAGATTAGCAATCGGTTTTTTTTTTTGTGCTGTCGGCGAGTATTTTTGCATTGTGTGGTTAGTATTTATGTAGAATACTATTTACAATGTGTGCATTTAGTATTGCTAGTATATGTTATAAATAAATAGATGGCATGAATGTTATATGTTATAAAGTTATATTTACATTATCTAGATGAGGCTGAACCAAAGTGTAAGGTAAAACATTGGCTTTACTGGAAGAAAGAAATAAAGAAAAAAAAATCTGCAAAAGGGGCAATTGAAGTGATGGAAATTGGAGACAAAATGAGAAATTGGATGCTTTTTATCACAATGGACAAGTTGTTACAAGGTAATCATACTGGTAATATAAATTGAATTTGTATTTTAGAATTAGCGTTTTTCTTGAGGTTCAACTGCTTGGAAAGGTATTTTGAAATTTTATTTTAGAATTAGTGTTCTTTTTTATTCAGAACAAAGGGTCAATAATTTCCTTCTTACATTCCACGTGTAAGTAAATATAGTATTGCCTATTGTTAATAAACAATGAGACATCAATCACATGTGTGTACATAGTACATTTCCAATTAAAACTTATGACATGTGTTATATGATTTTAAAACTCGCAACAATGTGCGGGCGCCAATTGCTAGTGATAACTATTTGTGGAAATATGACTTTCTACCTCTGCCATATCCTATATGTTCTGTTAGTTGCCTGCATATATGTCTACTCCACAACATGGAGGTTTGGACTTGAGTTTATTAGATCGTCAAATTTACATGCATATATGTAGAAACTACTCAAAAGAGAACAGAGATACAAAATATAACTCATCACCGACCTGCAAATGTCCAAGCAGATATATGAATAGTATCACGCCACTGATCGAAATAAAACCCATGCATAGGTACTATACTTGAGATTTGAAGCAAAAGAACAGCAGAAATCATTGGAGCAATATATTAAAACAATATTTGAAATAGGACAACTCATTCAACGGTTGGATTTGCAAAAATGTGTCACGTCCCGATCCCGATATACGTTCGAAATCGATACATGATGGAAGACTATAGGGGAATGTCAGGAATACAAACTGAAATATTGAACTGAAATTAAGAATATTTACCGTAGGACCAACACATGCCCATAGGCGCCCAAAAGAAAGTTCAAAGAAAGTACAAAGAAAGATATGGGGGTAACCTAATCACTCCAAGCTCTCTGAACTCTGTTTGCCACCCCAAAGCTCATCGTATCCATTAAACTTGCACAATCGCCCCTACACCGTGGGAATGGTGCAACGGGCAAACAACCACCCGGATAAGCCGCAAGCTCGTGTGAGTGACAATAATGCAACACATGTGATAAAAATAAAAACCATCCATCGATCACGGTTTATAAACATCAAATATAAAATCGTATTTTATGAAATCATAATCAAGCCACTGAATTTCTTGAAGAAGTCACACAGACACCCGTTGGCCCATCTAAAACAAATCACAAAGGTTCACAATCAATATCTCATATGATACACCAAAATGCAGGGCTAGAGCAACACGGTTTGACTGAAGCCTACATCTCTGAAGCTTTCTCAATCCAAACTGAATCCAAGGAATCACCAAATCAATGAAGTCAATGAATACGATTTCGGACCACTCAATGAAATCTAACAACATTGGGTTCCGGATCACTCAACAGAACCAAAATACAAAGAGGGATTCCGGACTACTCAACGGAATCCAAACCAATATACGATTCCTGACCACTCAATAGAATCGCGAAGTAGAAGGGTCTCCGGACCTCTCAAAGGAATCCGAGTGGATACAATTCTGGACCTCTCAACGGAATCGCGGAGTACAACAGATATCAGACCTCTCAACGAAATCCAAAGCAAGATACGATTCTGGACCACTAAACAAAATCGCGAAGTATGAGGGATTTCAGACCACTCAACGGAATCTAGACGGAGCAGAGAACTTGACCACTCAACAGAACCCCAGTAGAACCCAGTTCCAGACCACTCAACGAAACCGAGCGGAAGTCCAAAAAACATAACAATGGTTTGAAGAAACAAGACATGAATCAAGTTCCCAATTTAGAAAGGCTTAACAAAATGAAACAAAACACAAGTACTAAATTTAGAACGAATCAACGAAGCGAGAAATGAAACAATATCGAAGCAAACAAATCCCCATGATCATGGGTTAACGGTCCACTACTAGCCCTCACATTTCACAAACAATTTAACATGCATTTCAAATCTCATTTCACAAATATTTCCAATACACAAGTCAAATGACATTTAATAAAAATATATCGATGGCTAAATATAAAAATAACAATTTTATAGAAAATGTATTTATAAAACCAAGTCATATCCACAAAGGATATTAATATAAGAAATCAGGGTAATGACCATATCACATATATTAAAGTCACTCACCCGGAGATCGAGCTACGACTCCCTAGCACGAATATCGAGGCGTCACAAACGATCATCGACTAGAACAAATATCAAATCACGTCTCAGAATTTTATCGATAAAACATGTAATCGTAACTTGTACACGTCATCTAGGACATGCCAGAATGATTTGGGACCGGTTGACCAAAAGTCAACTGACGGTCAAAGGTCAACGATAAGGTCCACAACCCTACGTAACTCGATACAGAAGATCCGCACATTGAAATTCCGATCCGTAAGTTCCCAAATCCTCATTATGGTTCTAGAACAACATACTAAAATATCATCACGATCCAACGGTCAAATCTCCACCAATTGCAGATTCAAGTGGTGATCAACTCTGAAACTATGTTAAAACACTTGAATTTCACTAAACGGATGTAAAAAATGGAATTGGGACGTCGAAAAACCTTAAGAGATGTCCCGAGCCAAAACCCAAAAAAATCAACAAAAGTCAACGTTGACGGGTCAACTGTCAACAGTCAATGGGTCATTAGAATCCTTTGTTTTAATTAAAAAAAAAAAAAAAAAAAAAAAAACCTTTGTTTTAATTTTAAAAGAAAAAAAAACTTGTTAGAAATATTAAAAGAAATATGAAACCTTGTAAAGTTGATTGACTCGTCATCGGAGCTCTCTATTTTTTGACTTGGTTCATCAAAATGCATCATAACTTAAGCTTACTAAGTTATGATGGTACAAGATCCTCTGAGCTCCGAATGATCCCAAATGAGGAGTTTCTTGAAATTACGACAAAGTGCATATATTAACTACAACTGCTACAAGATGGAGTATAAGTAGGCTAGCTATAGTTTTGGAAATATGCAAATGAAGATATCATGCAGCAAATGCAACTGAAATTTAAGATCAAGCATATATGGCCTTTAGGCAAGTCGTTAGATTTATAATGGTCAATGGGGTCTTGGTCTTTTCCCAAGTACGTACCCTTTACCATGTGTAATTGTGCTCACCAACCACAGAAATACATGGGGCCACTTGCCAACTGTCCCGGACAGCGGATGAACTGCAAATGGGGTCTTATCCTTTAATTTCTTATTTATTTTGCATGGAATGGTTGCTTCAGCAGAACTATAAATTTTTGGATTTCAAGTGACGAGTTAAATCATACCTACTAAGTAATGTTAGAGAGATCACATCTTAAAAGACCACATTATACCAGGTAGAGGCTGAAAAATTTTCCAAAAATTCCAAACCAAACCAAACAAATCCCGATCTTAAACCAAAAAAGTTCCAAACCAAAATTCCTGAAATTTTTGAGATGACATACCAAACCAATCTCGAAATTTCGGTACAAAAATTGGTATTGCCTTCTCAATGTTTCGGTAATCCCATACCGAACCGAAAATAAATATTATATATATATATATAGGGGTGTGATATCCACACACTCTTTTTTACTTCTCACACACCCTTCTAATTTTCGACCGTCGAATCGGATGAATTGAAGAAGATCAATGGACAGAAATTAACAAATGGTGTGTGAGAAGTAAAAAAGGGTGATATACATATATATATATATATATATATATATATATATATATATCCCTACTAATTAATGAAACCCTCTTTGTCAACCAAAAGAGGGTGAAAAGACAAATTAGTCTTCTATCACACACAAAAAAAAAAAATGATGGGCAATAATGTAATTTCACAGGTTTAAATTTTACTGTTTTTTATTAAAGCCTCACATACAAGTGATGTTAAAATGCCTCCTATATTAAAATTAAAAATTTAAAAAAAAAAAAAAAAAAAAAAAAAAACCTTTGACTCCCCCCACGTTCTCCCTCTCTTCCTCTCCCTCTCTTTCTCATTTTCTAAAAAAATGTGTTCATGCACACAAAGTATGTAGGCAAATGCTAGTATATATATAAGCTTTTCTTTTTGCTTTTGGTTTGGAATTTACTTTATTTTGGAATTATAGTTTGTAACTTATTTTTTTGCTTTTGCTTTTGTTTTTGTTACTTACCCTATTTTATTTTGGTTGCATGCATGTTGAAGTTGAATGTTGAATTCGAGTACTAAAAAAAGGAAATTTGAATTCTTGCAAACTACTAGTAACAATATAATTGGTGTGGTCTACAGGTAGTAACCATAGCCATTTACTCCATTTGTTCAAGGCTGCCATCCAACTCTACGAGAATTTTAACTCCGCCATTTTTGGTCTAAGGTAGTACCCATAGCCCTTTATCTTCACAATTGCCGGTACGAACCTCCAACACACATTCACCCTGCAGTGCTGCTTCTCAACCAAATGTGTCTATATCTTTTCAATACGAAATCAAAAAATTGTATTGTTAGCTTTCGAATGACACATTCCGACCCGAAATGTTCACTAGGACTCCGAATCGAATTGTGTTGGCCGACACCTGGAAGGTGACGAAGTCATAAAGTATAATGATGTGGAAGATGTGAATAAATTTAAACCTAAAAGTGCCTAAATACCAGAGTATGCTGTGAGCGGGAATGAACCCATTTCATACGCGACGTCAGAGCATAAGTAAAGTACAGTAGTGTGGGTAAGGATCATACCCTATACCTATACTGAGATTCGCCAAGAATCCTCATCGATACGAACTTTTAGCAGCTATAACCTGGAGGGGCGAAAAACAAAGATAAGTGGGCCTGAAAATAAAGTTTCAATAAAAACCTTGTGGAAATGTTATAACCCCTCGCTGTAAAACCCATATAATTCCCAGAAAATAATACTACATATGTATATAAAAATCATGCTTAAGAGCAGTGAAAATCAAAGTATGCCATGTCAAGGTGTCTCAGCAATGAAATGTGTAAGCCAGGTGCTCTGAATCAATTTAAAATAATATGTCAGTCGGAGTCACCTAATGTGACATGTACGGCTGAATCCATAGTTAATCAAGTATGTCTGCACACGAGTCGGAACCATCTATTGTGGTATGTACGACAGGGCTGGGTGTAAATAGGTACGCTTAAGTGCTACGATCACGTGAAGGCTGTGCGAAGTGTCGCAAGTCACCTACGAGTCGGAACCACCTAATGTGGTCTGTACAACAGGCTGGCACCTGCCTTGGATCCAAGGTGAGCATGTGGTGTGGGAGTGAACGATCACGTGAAGGCTAGGCCTTGGCCTCGGGTGGAGCACTAGTGTAAACTTGCAAGTGCACAAGATAATCGTAATATAGTGTTTAGCAAGTTCAAGTATCGTTCCCACGAGGATTCTAATTCAATCCCCAATTCGATAAACTAAACCAAGTCTAATAATATTAATGACACACAAACCCAAACAAAGAACTAGACTCGATCTTAAGTAATAAATCAATCAAGGATGTGAAGAATTTGTTGTGATGATTTTATAAATGAACAAAAACAGAACCTTAAATGAAAACTAAAATTAAAGGGAAGAAAACGTTGTGTTTTAAGGTAAGTGATGAAAATCTAGGGATTCGGAATCAACCACAAGCAATCTAGTTTAGGTTTCAATGCATTCAACGAATCTTTCGATTCTTTAGATGATAATTCCCTTATCTAAGTCCTTGTCAGGCACATTACACCATAGTTTTCCTTAAGTGAATGATTCTCTCCTAGTTCAGGCAGAGGTCGTATATCCTAACATGTAGTCTATCCTGGTTAAGGCATAAATTTAACAAGTATGACTCTTTTCGCTCTAGAAAACAAAGGAACCAAGCAAACCATTATTCTTTGTCAAGCAATAATGTAATTTACCACACTTAACCACAAGAAGCTAATTGAATTATATTGCTAGTTCAGCCTCAAATTCATCTTCCAATCTTACTAGATGGAAAGTCCTAAGGTGATCAATCAAAGAACTCAAACAAAAAGTAACAATTCAAACAGTGATTAAGCATTTATCTAAAAGAAACTAGAAATCCAATGAATAACATTAAAAACCATAAACATTCATACTAGGGCATCATCCTAACCTTAGAAAAAAAAGTTTAGTTACTCATAAAATACGAAAACCTAATTAAAATTCTGAAAAATATGAAAAACTTAGGAAAGATGGTCGTCGGCTGCTGCTGTTCTTTTTACTCCTTGATGCGACCTTTCCTCTCTGCTCCTTAAACTCTCTCCAAAAGCACGTTCCCAAAACCCTCTTTGTATAGTAAACAAGTCCTAACATAATTAGGTCTTGTGGTATCCTTTGTGTTGCATGACTGGTGATGTGGCAAGTAAACTTCCCATATAATTACTTCAAATCCATCCGAAATAGGATTAGAGTCAGCTCAACACGTTCTATCTTGGGCTTTGGGCTTCGACTGAATGAAGACTTGAAAAACCCAAGAGACTTTGCAATTTTCGCGTAGACTTGGCTGACCGACGTCTTGTACGAAAATTTTCATAACACCATTTAGGAAACTTGGAATCACAGTTCGTAAAATTCCTCTGAAAGCTAACATCCATATCTTTCCAATGGTATAAGGCTCAACAGCTGGTTCACTCTAAGGAAGTACAGTTTATTCCGTCAAGTTGGCTAATGTGCACAGACAGTTTCTGCTTCTAGGACACATAACTCGTTTCAATTGCAAAAGTGCTCCTTTTTCTTCTTTCTTCATCTTCACTCTTCAAATCTAAGAAAAACATAAAACTAAATGAAACAAACTAAATTCACTCAAAAACATAACAAAAATCTAAACTAAAAGGGCATTAAAATGTATGCAATATTGGTTGTATCAAGCACTAACACCGGGGTGCAGGATAATAAGCACTAAATGCATCGAAACATAACCATATACACTGAAATCCCTATCATCAACATGTACTCACATGAACCTTACCTGGGCGTCCGCAACGTCATTCAATATAAATATAATTCATACTAATGCAACATTTAAAGTATCACACATTTTAGACATGGCATGAAGTGCATGAATCAATTCAAAAGCATTTGTGAAAACTATCATTCATTCATATATATACTATAAAAAGCAAAAGACCCACTCACCTAGAGTTCGCGCTACAACTCCCTAGCACGAATATCGAGGCGTCACGAATGATCGGTGCCTAGAACAATTATCAAATCACATCTCAGAATTCTTATCGATAGAACATGTAAACTTACATAAAACAAATCCCTAAGTTGTTCTAGAATGATTTGAGACCCATTGACCAAAATTCAACCGTCGATAAAAAAATCGACGGTAGGGTCCACAACACTATGTAACTCGATCCAGAAGATCCGCAGCTTGGAATTTCGATCCATAACTTCCCAAGATCCACATTAAGCTTCTAGAACAATATACTAAAGTTTCATTACGATCCCACGGTTGGATCCCCGCCAATTACAATTTCAAGTGGCGGTTAACGTTTTATTTTATGAACTTACAAATCCAATTCGGAAATATCCGTATGTCAGATCCCGGATCCATAAGTTCCTATGGTCCTCAAATATTACGTACTATAATGTACTAAAGTTTGGTGATGATTCAACGGTCTGATCGTTAATTACTATTCAAATCAAGTGGCGGCCCTTAATGGAATTTCGGCGGATTCTGCAGATTTTGTAGATTTCCTGGGCAATCTTTAGAACCACATATCTCACTTGTTTCACAATCAAATTCGACCCATAATATACCAAATTGAAGCTAAAGAAGTGTAGAACAAGGTTATGCCTGCTTGGAGTCCAAATTGTCGCCGGAGATGGCCGTAAAATGGCCTGAAAGACGGCTGTCCGCGGGAAAAATGGGAAATTCGCCAGAATTTCTGGACAACCTTTCAACGTCCATAACTTTGTCAATACTCAACGAAATCAAGTGATTCAAAAACGTAAATCATAGTTCTCGACGCGATGAAGAGATTGGTACCTTTCACGATGGCTATATGGCCGTGATTTGGCCGGAAAATGACTCGAAAACGGCGGAGGTCGCCGGAAACTGCACAAACTTTAAATCATTATAACTTTCTCATTTCTCCACCAAATCACAAGATCCAAAAATTAAAATTCGTCTACACAACATGAGGAATCGATTTATACCTTTTTTGAGTTCAAAATATGGCTGTAAATTGTCTGAAACTGAAGGGAAACCCACGGCTCCAATGAAGGTTCTGGAAATGGCATCCGTGCACAGTATTCCGAGAAGCCAAAATTTGATTCAGGTTTCTACGTCCGAGGAGAGTAAGAATATGGTGATTTTCAAGTCGTTAATTCGTCGGAAAGGTGGATTGGTGCTTAAGTGTCACGGGGAGGGAGTTGAGGGCGAGAGAGAGATATGTGAGCTGAGAAGAGAGTCACGGGAGAAAGGAGGAGAAGAGGAAAAGAAGAATCCAGAAAAAATGGGGATCAATCTGTGGGTCCCCCGTGGCACACAACCAATTTCACATGTTCAATTGTCAATTTACCAAAATGCTCTCGACGTTTAAAGGTTCGTAAAATCTTCGTTATAACTTCAAATTATGTTCTATTAGCGTCTACGCGTTCGTAGTAATAAGTACTACGAGGATACGTCAAGAAAATGAGTCTTACGTGACACGACAAGACGGTCAAACAAAATCAACGTATTGCCTCAAAGGGCATTTTTCATAAATTCACTTATTAAAATTATAAAAACTGTAAAATTAGGAACAGGTCGTTACATCGAACATATTAGGTTTGTAACTTACTTTTTTGCTTTTGGGTTTGTTACTTAACTTATTTTATTTTGGTTGCATGTTAATTTGACTTGTCATGAATGATTGGTATTTCAATTTGTATAAAATTTGGAAATACCAAACCATCCCGAAATATCGAAAATTGGGAATATTGAAATTTCGGTTCGGGATTGGTCTTCAAATTTCGGTTTCAAAAAATTTCGGTTTGGGATTCGGAATTGCATTTTCGGTTTGGGATCCCATACCGAACCACCCCTAGGTAGGACACATTGATAAATATAGGTCACTTCTAGGGATGGGCAACGGTTATGACGAGTGGGTAACTGCGGTTATTTACACGTAATTGTTTATCCGTTGGGTAATTATATAAATGGATATACCCATACCTATTTATAAAACGGTTAACCGTACCCGTAACCGCTTACCCATTTAACGGTAACTGCTTACCCATTTAACCGTAATTGCATACCCATTTAACCATAACCGCATATCTATTTACGCGTTTACTCATTTTTCACCCCGTTTACCTTTTTCTTTTATCCGTTTATCCTTTTTTTTTTAAAGAAAAAAAAAATTGTTATAGAAACATTTAAAATGCATTTCGGTACTTCAATCTAAAAATCCTCATACTATTTTGGAAATTGAAATAATAGTTTATGGACGATATTAAAACCAAACAGTATCCTTAAGATTGAAAATGCAGGCCTTTCTATATCTTCTAACCAATAAACCTAACCACAAATTGTTCCTCTTCTTCATTCGATTTCCAATTGGCGCCCACAATCCTAAATCCAAAACACAACAGGGCAGCAGGGCTAGTGTATATCAATTTTTTTTAATAGACTTTCATAAACTTTTCATAGGTAAAAATTTTAAGGAAGCTTTAATGATAACGGATTAGTGATAGGAGCATATTCATGCGACTTAAATGGCTTGTTCTCGTGCATTTACGTTACGTTTCTCTAGTTATTTTAGTCCTTTATGCTTCTTTTATGTGTTTTCAGGTTCTAAGGGCAAGGTATGCAAAAGGATGCCTTTTGGAGCCTTTTGGAGCAAATTAGAGATTGGAATGGATATCATATGCTTGGAGCCAAGAGGATGGACGAAATTAAAGACTTGAAGTAGGAAAGTTAAATCCTAAAAGACCTCATGTTTAAGCATCATTGAAGACTCCTACGCATTTTAGAACACAAAAACAACATTCCTTGCAACCTTAGGACATTGTCGTGTGTTTCCTTGTGTCTCCCTTCCTTGCCATGCAAGGAAGGGCTTTGTTCCCTATTTTAAACACTTAAAGCATTCACTTATCATATCATTCACTTATCATATCATTCACTTATTATAAGCATTCACTTATCACTTCCATTCACTTATCACTTATCATATCATTCACTTATCAAACCATTCACTTATCACTTCCATTCACTTATCACTTATCACTTCCATTCACTTATCACTCACCACATATCATTCATTTATCACTTAACATATCATTCATTTATCACTTAATACATCATTCACTTATCACTTATCATACTCATAATCATCTACACATTTCAACCATTTAAACATATGCATTTCAACTCACATGCATCATCATCATGCAACCAACCTTGCCACATGCTTTCCAAGCTTTCCCCCTTCATCATTAAGCCACATTCACTCCCATTTCTCTCCCCTTAACAGCCCTAAACCGTGCATAATTAAAGGACACCATTCAACACACACATGCACCAAAAGACAACATTGGCATGCATCACATGCATTTCCAACACTTCCCCCTTTGTGCCGTGCCTTCCCTTCCACTTTCCAACCACATTCTTTCAATTCCCACTTCATCATTACACCACCTAAGCCACATGCACTCCCATTCTTTAATTCAGCCACTTAATCATTCAACCACAAAACAATCACACAACACACCAACACACATGCATCCTGAAATTCTTTGCCGTGCAATCACATGCATTTCCCTTGACATTTTCAAAGTTATGAGGAACTAATCCCCCTTTAGCTAGGGGGTGATTCGAAACTATGTTTATATTTGTAATATGAATTGATTAACTTTCGTTGGAATTTCATAAGTTGTTGATTCAATTTGTTTAACCGTTTGATTGATAACTTATTTATGTATGTTTATTAAGAATGCGCGCTTAATTTTCATGCATGAATATGACGCTAGAATATAAGTGAGTTTCACCTAATCGTTATGAACTTATATTCACAAGTAGTGGAGGTTGCTTATAAACAATCGCGTTAAATGAATTCTTGGCACGAGTTTCATGCTCATCATAGTAACGAATGCCTCGTCAACACTTATAGTTTTCATGATGCTTAATGATCTTTGATTGTATCTTTATTGTGCTGTTCACGTAAAAGACTTTTGGAGAATGTTGTGAATTGCGTTGCGCAAACCCATCCAATTCATTAACTTAAGGAAAACTTGACGGTTAATTTAAGCGGACCTAATTAACCCGGGGCGTTGAGTTTCATAATTTATCGAAAGACCAACTGAGAATCAATCTTGTATGCAAGTGTAACATGTATGGAGATGAACCCCTTAGCTAGCATTCATCCATAAATTTCATATTTACATTCTGTCTAGTTTATTAACTTGTTTCGTTATTTCAATTTTCGTAAAACCTCAATCCCCCTTTTGCTTTAATGTTCATTTTAGTTAGAATTCATTTTAGTTTGTGTTTTTAAAGCATTTTGAGTTTTTGGTTTTTTTTAGTGTTTTAAGCGTTTAGCTTCGCATTCTTTGAGTTTAGTTTAGTGTTTTATATTGTGTTTTTACGTTTTTGAGTCAAATCCAAGTGATTAACAATCCCTCCTAATCCCCGGTCCAGAACGATCCCTACTTATACATATACTACAATTTGACGAAAAGAGGGTTTAATTTGTGTGCGTATAAATCACGCATCAAATTTTGGCGCCGTTGCCGGGAATTAGAAAATTTGCTAATCCCTTGGATTGTTTGTTTCTGTTATGTATTTTAGATTTAGTTTTTTTTATTTGTGTTTTGTTTGTTGAATTCAAGTACTAGATGGCACTTGATAATGCTTCTCTTTTGTCACAACTCATGGAATGGTCCCAAATGCAAAGAGTTGATATATTTAATCTTCAATCAAGGAATAACGTGTTTTCCAATACTTACAATTCGGATTGGAGTGATCATTCAAACTCTATGTGGTGGGAACCTCAAAATGCTCAACAAGGAGGATATTGGCAGCCACCACAACCTCATATTCAATATGCCCAACCAAACTCAAGTTCGTCAATAGATTATAATCAAAAGCTTAATGAATTAATTTGTTTGGTGCAGGGCTCACAAAATCAAGACAATGAGGCTCAACAAGAAGGATATTGGCAGCCATATGAGGAGTTCTATTCAACGCCTATGCAGCCACCACAAAGGTTGGACCACTTGGATAAGCAAATTGGGCAGATTGCGGAGTTCGTAGGACAGTTTCGAGACCAAGGCGAACTCCCTAGTTCAACCATTGCAAATCCGAAGGGAGAATTTGAAACTGCCAAGGAAATCATGTTGAGAAGTGACAAGGAGGTTGGAACGGACCCTCAACCATCAAAATCAAATCACAAGGAAAAGGAATACACCCAACCCACGGCAAGGGTGGAAACACCTTTACCGGAGGCACCTATTGCTCCTATGCCATCTAATACAGGTATGGTTGTTCCAAATTTCATTATTTTTAACCCCGTTCCAAGATTCATGACTTCCAAGGAAGAAGAAGGTGAAAAAGACATCTTGGAAGCCCTTCCAAAGGTGACAAGTAGGGAATGTCATGAATTCATCAAAGAGGACGTTCTTGAAACCACAAAATCCAAAGAAGTTAAATTTGATGACATTGGACAAGTCATAACCATCACTTGCAATCTGGCCAAGTCCAATATCCCTGAAACTTTCAAAGGAGTGGTGTTTGTCATTGAGTTCTTGTCGGACAAAACAAGTAAGTTTTTTTTTCCAAATTCCATTACATTTTATACTAACTTCTTGTTTTTTATGAATCAGGCACCTACATTAGAATTCAAACCAATGCCGGTTCACTTCAAGTATCACCTTCCATTCAAGGACCAATTCCATGCCGTTTGATTTTATTTATGTAAAAAAAAAAAAAAAAAAAAAAAAAAAAAGAAGAAAGAAAAAATAGAAAATTAAAAAAAAAAAACACATGGCAGAATGATGGAGCTTCACAAAGGTTGTTTACATGAAGCCCCACTACGAGGCGTCGAAGCGGAAGGCATAGAAGCGGGAGGCATAGAAGCGGAAGGCATCGGAGCGGAAGGCATCGGAGCGGGAGGCATCGGAGCTAGAGCATTCCAGGCCTCAATACTTGGCCAAGCGCTGGATGACCCAGGAAAAAGGTGCCTTTGGAGATAAGCCGCAAGCCTTTGAGAAGAAAGAAAAAATAGAAAATTAAAAAAAAAAAACACATGGCAGAATGATGGAGCTTCACAAAGGTTGTTTACATGAAGCCCCACTACGAGGCGTCGAAGCGGAAGGCATAGAAGCGGGAGGCATAGAAGCGGAAGGCATCGGAGCGGAAGGCATCGGAGCGGGAGGCATCGGAGCTAGAGCATTCCAGGCCTCAATACTTGGCCAAGCGCTGGATGACCCAGGAAAAAGGTGCCTTTGGAGATAAGCCGCAAGGCTTTGACGGTCACTGTGAATTCGACCCTCAGATTCTTGCAGCTCATCAAGCTTCCTCTTCATGCCCGACGAATAGTTATTTGCAAGCACATGCAAACTTCTATTCTCGTACTTAAGCTGCTGTATCTCTTGCTTAAGACTTTCCACCTCTGCCATCAATGATTCCACCTGACGGGAGCGGGCAAGCAGGCGTTGGCCCATGTTGGACACAGAGCTCGCACACTGAACACTAAGAGCGAGGGATTCTTGAACGGCCAACTCATCGGACCGTCCAGAAAGCAGCCTACTATCCTTTGGAGTGAGGAGGTTCCTAGCTACTATCGTAGCTGTTGTGGCATCCTGAATCACGGAGTCTTCACCTGTAAGAGGACCGTTAGAAGATAAAAAAGAAGAGCGCCATACATTACCTGGACGGGGCGCAACCGGATCGCTGCTGAGACTCAAATCTAAGCTAAGGTTCGATGGGTTAGTCATTTTTCTAAGGTGTTCAAAGAGAAGGGGTGAATGGAGTTAAATCACAAAGGGCCGGAGTCGAGTTTCAAGAATGGGAAATCGTCAGAGTGTGTGTGTTGGGGTGATTGATAGCTCTATAAAAAGCCAAGGCGACGCGTCCACCGATTCAAAGAGCCGGATTTTCTGGCGTAATTTAGGCGACGCTTTCTCGGCTTTTCAGAAGACGCGTTCAACTTTGTCAAAAGATATCTGACAAAGCTGAAAACACGTGGAGGCCATCATCGCAACTACACCTCTTTAGCCGACAAGCGCAAAGTTCTGCGATGCTTTCTCTGCTTTTCAGAAAACGCGTGCAGCTTTGTCAAAAGGAGCCGCATCCGCACTACTACGTGTCGTTCAGAAAGCAAAGGGGCGCCTGCTCAGAAATCGAAGGGGCGTCGTTCAGAAATCGAAGAGGCGCCACTATTTCAAAAAGCCGGATTTGCGGGATCAAAACGTTTGTCGACAAGGGTAAAAGAACAATACCATCACTTGATATTATCTCTATATATGTCGACCTTCGTCTTTTATGGCAAGGCAAACCTGAAGAAAAATGCCCAACTCTCCCTCACCTCTGAGGGCGCACTCCCAGCAAAGCCTCTTGAAATACTCAATTTTTTCTCCCCCAAAGAAGATACCAGAAACCTGGAGTACAAATGAGGCAGAAGGAAACGGTCGATCGAAGCATGTGGAGACAACCACAACAAATACATGTGCTGCTTCATTCGCCGTTTCTTCAAAAGCAAAGGTATCTCATATCATCAAGGTCTAAAGCAAAAGTATCTCATATCATGCTCTTTCCCTGTCTTTTTCTTTGTCCTTGTTCTTACTTGCATGGCAAAGTAAAAGAAGCAATCAGCCGGCACTTGGAGTCAGTCTTCCGATCTGGAGCCAACTGCCTGGAATCTATTCCTGATTGCTTACCTAGCGTTGCTCTCGAGTAGTCATCTTCAACGGTTGATACACTTCCAGAGAAGGGACCACTTCTGCAAAGGGGAGTAAGTAAGGCAAGTGAAAGTAGGGCATTGAAGCATGTAGAGACAAGCAATGCTAAGCTATCCTCTAACTCTCTTCAATACGAATTGGAGAGATTGAACAAAGAAACAGATAAAAGGAGGAAGCTCAGACCTTCGGGGGAAACCAAAAGAACCATCCTGCTGCCCAGTTCAAGAAGTAGCACAAAGGAAAATCAACGATGGGCAGAAACCAGTTCAAGAGTAAGCCTGTGGAATCACAAAGATCAAAGCCTCAATGCAATTACAAAGGAGAAGATGGAATTTACACTCCATAACCAGATTTGCGTCTCTAAACTCTTCTCTTTGTTAATTACATTCTGCCATGTTTAGTATGTTTAGTTGCTTTTTGTGTGTTTACTTATGTTTTGTGTGATTTTAAGCTTAAAACATTGAGGACAATGTTTGGTTCAAGTATGGGGGGGGTAACTAATGTTGTTGATGCAAATTCGTGAGATTTTATCACCCATAACTTCAAGTGTTGTTCCTTGCTGTTTTAAGGTGTTTTTAAACTGTTTTAGCGTGTTTTGTTATATAACTCCGAAAATCACATAAAAATTTGAAAAAAATGTTTTGAAAAGAGTGTTTTGAGTCGTTTTTGTGTGTTTGTGTCTTAGGGTACCTTCCAACACAATGATAAGGATTTGGTTTGTAATTGCATGACTGTTAAAAAGAGTTATTAACATAGAGAAAAGTTTGATTTACTCTTGGTATATGCTTGGTTATGGTTATAATGTATGACTTCACATGCAATCATAAAAGAAAAATTTGTTTTTGTAACATGCTTGAAGGAAGAAACTCAAACAAATGCTACAACCCTGTGAGACTCGAGCCATTACCTTCTTTGGAGAGTTATTTTCTGTGATTCTTTGTTTTCTAAAAGTTGTTGCATGATCTCATTATTCCTTGCTTGGCTGCTACTTAGAATGCAATTATATCATGATAGAACTAAATGCTAGAACTTATATCCGTTTCATTCAAAGCATGACATTGAATTGCATAACATATATCAAGATGAAGTTGTGTAGTTGCCACCATAGCCAAATAGCCTTACTTCCCATATTTTGTATATATTAGTTTTAACCCCGTTGAGCCTCGTTTAGCCTATTTTCTTTGCTAACCACATCACCCCTTACCTAGCCTAGAGTAGGACTTTCCTATACCCTTGTTCTTAAAGTATAGTGAGCATGACTTAAATGAATTCCTTTTGAGTTACATTATGCAAGAAAATGAGTGTGGGGGAGTAAAAGTTTGTTCTTACGTTTATATGTATGTTTCGTTGGAATTTAAAAAAAAAAAAAAAAAAAAAAAAAAGGAGTGAAAATAAGTACGAATGAACTCACGAGCGTTGATGGTTGAAGAAAGGGTCCAAAAAGTTGAATATGGCCCTAAGTTTTGTGTGACTTTCCCTCGGGTGTTCAAAGTTGATTTTTGCGCTCTAAAGGGAATTCTAAGTGCCTAATTCAAATACTTTGCTCACTATTGCTTTAAGAATGTTTGTTTATCCTTCACCTTTCATTGTTAGCCAATACCCTAGCCCCGTTACACCCCTTTGACTTCTATCTTGATCGTTATGTGTTCAATAATGTGGAGTTTGGAATTGATATGAGCATATGGTGTCACTGGTTCGTGCATCTAAGTAGTAGCATTCCATTCATGAGATCATACCTAAACATGCTTATTAACTCCAGAAATTGCTCTCTTTATGATACATATATGTGAGTGTTCGTTTTTATGCATACATCAATCTTCTCACATATAACTAGATTAGGGTGTGTAGTCAGAAAATCTGAGTGAAAACTGAGTGCATATCTTGTAAGGAATTGAGCAAAGTCTCTAAGGCATGTTACTACATTCAAAACATGGTTTTAAATGCTTAATTGTGAACTAGTATGTGGTGACTATGATTAAGAATGTACTTAAGTGTAAAGATGGCTAAAATCTGTGGGAATAATGATTTTTAACTTGTCATGTGCATTGGAAATCCCTAAGACGGTTGTTGGAAGGTTTAGGTTGTGTTTTACTTGTTTTGTTTCGTTTGGTTTTGTTTTGTTTTTCTTTCTGTTTTGCTCGAGGACTAGCAAAAGATAAGTGTGGGGGTATTTGATAGGAGCATATTCATGCGACTTAAATGGCTTGTTCTCGTGCATTTACGTTATGTTTCTCTAGTTATTTTAGTCCTTTATGCTTCTTTTATGTGTTTTCAGGTTCTAAGGGCAAGGTATGCAAAAGGATGCCTTTTGGAGCCTTTTGGAGCAAATTAGAGATTGGAATGGATATCATATGCTTGGAGCCAAGAGGATGGACGAAATTAAAGACTTGAAGTAGGAAAGTTAAATCCTAAAAGACCTCATGTTTAAGCATCATTGAAGACTCCTACGCATTTTAGAACACAAAAACAACATTCCTTGCAACCTTAGGACATTGTCGTGTGTTTCCTTGTGTCTCCCTTCCTTGCCATGCAAGGAAGGGCTTTGTTCCCTATTTTAAACACTTAAAGCATTCACTTATCATATCATTCACTTATCACTTCCATTCACTTATCACTTATCACTTCCATTCACTTATCACTCACCACATATCATTCATTTATCACTTAACATATCATTCATTTATCACTTAATACATCATTCACTTATCACTTATCATACTCATAATCATCTACACATTTCAACCATTTAAACATATGCATTTCAACTCACATGCATCATCATCATGCAACCAACCTTGCCACATGCTTTCCAAGCTTTCCCCCTTCATCATTAAGCCACATTCACTCCCATTTCTCTCCCCTTAACAGCCCTAAACCGTGCATAATTAAAGGACACCATTCAACACACACATGCACCAAAAGACAACATTGGCATGCATCACATGCATTTCCAACACTTCCCCCTTTGTGCCGTGCCTTCCCTTCCACTTTCCAACCACATTCTTTCAATTCCCACTTCATCATTACACCACCTAAGCCACATGCACTCCCATTCTTTAATTCAGCCACTTAATCATTCAACCACAAAACAATCACACAACACACCAACACACATGCATCCTGAAATTCTTTGCCGTGCAATCACATGCATTTCCCTTGACATTTTCAAAGTTATGAGGAACTAATCCCCCTTTAACTAGGGGGTGATTCGAAACTATGTTTATATTTGTAATATGAATTGATTAACTTTCGTTGGAATTTCATAAGTTGTTGATTCAATTTGTTTAACCGTTTGATTGATAACTTATTTATGTATGTTTATTAAGAATGCGCGCTTAATTTTCATGCATGAATATGACGCTATAATATAAGTGAGTTTCACCTAATCGTTATGAACTTATATTCACAAGTAGTGGAGGTTGCTTATAAACAATCGCGTTAAATGAATTCTTGGCACGAGTTTCATGCTCATCATAGTAACGAATGCCTCGTCAACACTTATAGTTTTCATGATGCTTAATGATCTTTGATTATATCTTTATTGTGCTGTTCACGTAAAGGACTTTTGGAGAATGTTGTGAATTGCGTTGCGCAAACCCATCCAATTCATTAACTTAAGGAAAACTTGACGGTTCATTTAAGCGGACCTAATTAACCCGGGGCGTTGAGTTTCATAATTTATCGAAAGACCAACTGAGAATCAATCTTGTATGCAAGTGTAACATGTATGGAGATGAACCCCTTAGCTAGCATTCATCCATAAATTTCATATTTACATTCTGTCTAGTTTATTAACTTGTTTCGTTATTTCAATTTTCGTAAAACCTCAATCCCCCTTTTGCTTTAATGTTCATTTTAGTTAGAATTCATTTTAGTTTGTGTTTTTAAAGCATTTTGAGTTTTTGGTTTTTTTTAGTGTTTTAAGCGTTTAGCTTCGCATTCTTTGAGTTTAGTTTAGTGTTTTATATTGTGTTTTTATGTTTTTGAGTCAAATCCAAGTGATTAACAATCCCTCCTAATCCCCGGTCCCGAACGATCCCTACTTATACATATACTACAATTTGACGAAAAGAGGTTTTAATTTGTGTGCGTATAAATCACGCATCAATTAGACCAAGATTATTTTAATAAAAAAAATCATCCTATAGTTTTCTTTAATAAAAGCACCTCAAAATTAATAATAACGATAAAAGCTCGAAATTCTACACGGACTAGATTATAGAGCCCAACATAAACAAAAATAAGTTTCTAAAATTACTGCAGCAGAAAGAAAACCCAGCCCTTAGTGAATTAAATGGAAGATTGTTTGGTGCGAGAAATTACTCTAGAAAACGGGCACTCTTGCTGGAGTTGGAGTTCCCCTCCAATTAAATGATGACATCCCACTAAATCCACATAGATTAATTTTGTTTAATAAAAATCAGTTAAATAAAATTAAAATAGAAAAATAATGTAAATCTTAATGAAATACTTTTGGTATTGTTCACTATTAACGTTAAAAATATTTTCTTATTAAAAAATCACTTCTAGTACTATTTATTTACAACATTTTTTATTATTTTAATTAAAACTAAAGCTCTTGAGAATTTTGGTTAGTTTCGTAAAAGTAATAGCAAAAAACTTAACGAAGGCTTAAAGATCCCCAGCGACCGATTCCCACCCCCAACGGTGACTCACTTTCGATCTACAACGACGACGAGGATCTCAGCTTCCTCGAGGACGCCACCGACCAAAGCGCCGCCGCGTCGAACCAACCAGATCCGGACCACTACGACGACGATTTGGGAACTTCTCCGATGTCGACGAGAACGGGTACAGGAGAAGATGGCAACCCAAGACTCCTGACTGGGTTAGTGTTAGTTCAAATGATGGGTTGTTGGCCAAGTGCACCAACGATGAATCCAATAGGCAACGGAGCCAAAATCGATCAAAACCCATAAAAATTCACTACCCATCAACCAAAAAACCAATCAAACCCCAACAAAAACAATTAAATTCACAAATTTTATCTCAGCTAAAGGATCCTCACCAGAAGGATCCGGAGAGGATCCTGTTGGCTTGCACAGGCCCCATATCGACAGAAAGGGAGAAAATGCAGGATTGGCACTGGCCTGCTCACGTCCCCAAATCGAATCCACTGGCGTCGACGAAGACCCATCGACTCAGCCACCACCGGCCATGGCTGCGATCTTAGCTCGGGAATTTCTCCAGGCTCTCCGCGTCAGAGAGCTCGTGAGTTTATCCTCTGCCCTAACTCGCCTTTTCTTATCCTCCGTTTGGATTCCGATAAAATCCGGAAAATTTGAATTCCATGTTTGAATTTTGGTTGTTACCGGTGAGTATTTCGAATCAGCTTGTAAACACGGAAAATTCCTGAAAACAAGAGACAAGAATAACGTGTACAAAATATATTTTTTGGTGTTTATGATTTTGGGGTTACAATCTCTTTGTAATTTGTTCCTCTGATTCTATCTTCGTAGGGTGCAGGTTTGTGGATGAGCTGTTGATCCAAAGGGCCGTCGGGGCTTGATCTAGGGATGAACAGTTGATGAACGGATCTTCGAGGGCTTTTGGGCCTAATCTTGAAGACTGATGGATGAGCGGATCTTCAAGGGCTTTTGGGCCTAATCTTGAAGACTGGGATGAGCGGATCTTCAAGGGCTTTTGGGCCTAATCTTGAAGACTGATGGATGAGCGGATCTTCGAGGGCTTTTGGGCCTAATCTTGAAGACTGATGGATGAGCGGATCTTCAAGGGCTTTTGGGCCTAATCTTGAAGACTGGGATGAGCGGATCTTCAAGGGCTTTTGGGCCTAATCTTGAAGACTGATGGATGTGTGGATTTGTTGAGGTTGTTGATCCAAAGGGCCGTTGGGGCTTGATCTTAGGACGAACGGGTGATGAACACTTTCTTCAAGGGGCCGTCGGGGCTTGATCTTGAGTCGGCGGAAGTTCTTCAAGGGCCGTTGGGGCTTGACCTTGAAGGAGGGTTTGACGAAGAACGAAGAGTGTTTTCTTGATCCTTCGGGATTTTGCTTGAGAGCTTTAGAGTTTCAAGGCTTCAAGGTTTTGGTGTGATGTAAATTCCCTTCTTTCTTTCTCTTCTTCTTCCTTTCTCTCCTCTCTTGAAATGAATGCCTTGGCCTCCTATTTATAGAATTCCAAAACTTGATTTTTTGGATTTAAATAATCAGATGAAATAAATCGTTTCTGCCAGATATTGACACGTGTCCTATTTGATGACCTTTCCAATTTATTTCGATTTTTCGTTGAGTCACACGCTACATGTAAAATTTATGTGACACGTGAGCGTTGAAATTTTAATTATTGGTTAACATTCATTTCACCGAAATTTCGATGTCTACAAATGCCCCCACTTCAAGGCGCGTCGTTGACATGTGCTTGTCACGTGTAGAAGATGCGTTTTGAAGTCCCTTGATGTAGATGTCAACCCAAGGGCCGTCGAGGCTTGATCTTGAATTGAGCTGGCAATTTCTTCAAGGGCCATCGAGGCTTGATCTTGAGTTCGACTGGAAGATTTTCTGGTTTCCTCCAATCGTTGATTTTCCACAAGCTTAATCTTGAACTGGGCTGGAAGATTCTTTTGGTCTCCTCCGAAGGTCTGAACTTACTCCTTTTATCTGGAGTTGAATTTGATTCAAGGGTGGTGAACACTTGATTTTGAATCGAACTTGTGATTTCTTCAAGGGCCATTGAGGCTTGATCTTGAACTGGGCTGGAGGATTCTTCTGGTCTCCTCCGCTCGTTGATTTTCCTTTGTGCTACTCTTGAACTGGGCAGCAGGATTCTTTTGGTCTCCCCCCGAAGGTCTACGAGAGGTTTCAGGATATGGCAGGCAAGTACGAGGTGGAGGTGCTGACCTGTTTCTTTGTTCAATCTTTCCAATTCGTATTGAATACGAATCGGAAAGATTGAAGTTTCCTTGTCCCTTCTCTGGCAGTGTATTAACCGTTGAAGATGACTACTCGAGAGCAATACTAGGTAAGCAATCAGGAATAGATTCCAGGTAGTCGGTTCCAGATCGGAAGACTGACTCCAAGTGCCGGCTGATTGCTTCTTTCACTTTGCCATGCGAGTAAGAACAAGGACAAAGGAAAAGACAGGGAAAAAGCATGATATGAGATACCTTTGCTTTCGAAGAAGCAGCGAATGAATCAACACATATATTTGTTGTGCTTGTCTCCACATGCTTCGATGTATCATTTTCACTTGCCTTACTTGCTCCCCTTTGCAGAAGTGGTATTTCCTTATGCAGGTTTAGCCTCTTCTCTTGTAGTATTTGTCCTCCGATGCAGGAGTTGAATGCAACATTTGCATTTAAATGGTGCTTCACTTCTTGGTGGCAACTGGTTTGAGTGGAGGTTCCGACATATTGCTTTCTCTGTCCTTGTCTTGGCAGGTGAGAACAAGGGCAAAGGAAAAGATAGGGAAAAAGCATGATATGAGATACCTTTGCTTTCGCCCTTGATGATATGAGATATCTTTGCTTTTGAAGAAGCGGTGAATGAATCAGCACATGCTTCAATCTATCGTTTCCTCCTGGGACATCTGTACTCCAGGCATCTGGTATCTTCAAAGGTTGAATAGGTTTTCTTAAAGGAAGAAGAAGAATTGTGTATTTCGAGAGGCTTTGCTGGGAGTGCGCCCTCAGAGGTGAGGAAGAGTTGGGCATTTTCTTCAGGTCTGCCTTGCCATAAGAGACGAAGGTCGACACATATAGGGATTTCTTAATAGCAAGTGGTGGTACCGTTCTTTTACCCTTGTCGACAAACGTCTCTTCGATATCTGAACGACGCCTCTTCGATTTCTGAACGACGCCTCCTCGATTTCTGAACGAGCGCCACTTTTGACAAAGTTGCACGCGTTTTCTGAAAAGCAGAGAAAGCGTCGCCGAACTTTGCGCTTGTCGGCTAAAGACGTGTAGTTGCGATGATGGCCTCCACGTGTTCTCGACTTTGTCAGATATCTTTTGACAAAGTTGAACGCATTTTCTGAAAAGCCGCGAACGCGTCGCCGAACTTCACGCAGGAAAATCCGGATTTTTTTTTTTTTTTTTTTTTTTTGAATCGGTGGTCGTGTCGCTTGGCTTTTTACAGAGGTATCGATTACTCCAACATACACACTCTGAAAATTGCCCATTCTTGAAAATCGTCTCCGACCTTTTGAGAATTATCTTCATCCACCCATTCTCTCTGAACACCTTTGAAAAAATGACTAACTCATCGAACCTTTGCTTAGATTTGAGTCTCAGCAGCGATCCGGTTGCACCCGGTCAAGGTAATGTATGGCGCCCTTCTTTTTTATCTTCTAACGGTCCTCTTACAGGTGAAGACTCCGTGATGCAGGACGCCACAACAGCTACAATAGTAGCTAGGAACCTCCTCACTCCAAAAGATAGTAGGCTGCTGTCAGGACGGTCCGATGAGTTGGCCGTTCAAGAGTCCCTCGCTCTCAGCGTTCAGTGTGCAGGCTCTGTGTCCAACATGGGCCAACGCCTACTTGCTCGCTCCCGTCAGGTTGAATCGTTGATGGCAGAGGTGGAAAGTCTCAAGCAAGAGATCAAGCAGCTGAAGTATGAGAATAGAAGTTTGCACGTGCTTGCAAACAACTATTCGACGGGCATGAAGAGGAAGCTTGATGAGCTACAAGAGTCTGAAGGTCAGATTCAAAGTGACCGTCAAAGGTTTTCGTCTTTCCTCCAGAGGCACATTTTTCCTGGGTCTTCCAGTGTTTGGCCAAGTATTGAGGCCTCGAATGCTCTATCTTCGATGCCTCCCGCTCTGATGCCTTCCGCTCCGAGAGTTTTGCCAAATAATTGGGCTTCACGTGAACATCCTTTGTGAAAGCTCCAATCTTGTATTTTTTTTTTTTTTTTTTTTTTTTTTTTCATGCTTGTAATTTCTTGAAGATTAATGGACATGCTTTATTTTATTCAGTGTATCGTGATAAATACAGATAAAACATATACATCACCGTCCATCATCATTCCTTTTTATTTTATTTTATTATTTTTTTTTATTCTTTTCTTTGCTTTCGGTGGCTCTGATCCACCATTCATTTATATATATATATTTCATATGGTGCCAGAAGCACCTCCATTGTTTTTTTCTTTCTTTTTATTATATATATATATTATATATATATATATATATATATTTTTTTTTTTTTTTTTTGGTGGTGCTGTCCAGCCAGATTCCATTATTTTTTTTTCTTTTATATGGTGATCTGCAAGGCTGAGTTTGTGGGTGAAAACCCAGGCCGAGTCCGAGAGAAGATGGAGGAGATCTTTGGGTGTGAGTTGACAAACTTTGATTTTGTCAATCACATTCAAAGGCAGCAGCAGAGGCAAGACGGATGAGATCTTTGGGTGTGAGTTGACAAACTTTGATTTTGTTGATCACATTCAAAGGCAGCAGCCATGGTGGAAGTGCAGAAGCAGCCAGAGCTTGAAGCAGAGTGTAAGGCGTCGAGCTTCACGATCGGCTAGTCGTTTGACAGCGGTCACTGAAGTTCTTCGTTGATTTTGATCATGGTGGCCAGAATAACGAACTCGAGGTAGTGCAAGGCGTCGAGCTTGAAGTGGAGGAATTGCAGTGGCGCTAAGTGATGAGCAGAGGTTGCCCGAAATTCCAATCACATCCATGTCAGGGAAGTCATTCTGGAGGAAATCCAAAACGTTTTGCACACCTTTGGAGACCATGTTCATTCTCATAGCATCACCAGTGCTGCCGGTGAATCTCATGTACAAGTTCTTCCCAGCAATGGCACACTTAATTGTCTGAAGCCTCCCACAGGTCTCTTAGTGAACATCTGCCAAGGAACATCGCCAACAAGCATCCAGTCATCATCCTTGTCCTCGAAAGTCAGAACAAATTCAGAACCATTGAGAAGATCCATCAATCGACTCGCACTCAGACCATCTCGCTCGGGAAGTCCATTAGAACTGCACTGCCCAATGGTGAAGCAGCTAAACATCTTCTCCAGAGCCATGGAAAGTTCAGTGTAGTTGTTGTAGGTTTTAAGGTCAACTTTTCGCAGGTATGGAGCGCCGTCCATGCTAACCTTCACATAAAGGCACCCGGACCCTTGTTTACCCGCAGCGTCATCGTTGTTTTTCGCCAGACTAGAGGCCATGGAATTCTTCCGAAATGATCGAATTGGGGGCCATCCTACCACCTGTGCCTTGCAAGAAGGAGAAGCAGCAGCATGCTCAGAGGCCAGAGTGTTCTTCTTCTCCAACTGAGCTGCTGGCTTTGGCGACAGAGGAACGGAAGAAACCTCCTTCTTGGCTAATGGAGAACCCAAGACTCCTGCTTTACCCACATCAACCTCAAATCCATTACTCATGGTAAAAAACCTATTTCTCAGAACACCCATCAATGGCGTCAGAGAATCCCCTTTTTGCCCCTGACACAGGGTTCTTTGGAGGGTTTGGAGACAACGCAGTTGGCTTGTTATTCTCCTCCAAATCTTTCCCAAAAAATGAGACCCCAAGTCCAAGCCCTGATGGTTTTTTTTTCTGTCAGGAGAGTGGGACCGTTCCGGCTTCCCATGATTGTGGCATCCCTCGAAGCTAGGTATTCTACATTCCTTGAAAGGGCATTAATGTGCTCCAGCCTTGTTATCTGAACACCACAAGGCATTGGACATCCAGCAAACTTGTGACCAGAATAACGAACTCGAGGTAGTGCAAGGCGTGAGGAGACAGAGGAAGGGGCTCCACCATCACCATTGAGCACAGGCAAAGAAAATGGCCAAGAATCCTCCTGCAGCTGCCAGAGAAAGTATGAGAGAGATAGCAACGGCATCGAAAGTTGCTGCCGCAAAGAAAAGCGTGAAGACAAGCAACCCTGTCAAGGCAAGAAGAGTAATAGTGCCAACAGAGATGACTAGCAGTGCACGGAGAGGGCTCCCCCTCCGAGTCCAGAGAAGAACGTTTCGCCCACTGTTTCTGGAAGCTTCGTGAAGCAGCGGACCGTTCTTGGCTAGAGAGGTTTTGATCCGTTGAAACAGCGGAGCAGCAGCACCGGCACTGGTGGAGCTGGGGAAGAGGATCTCAACAATCAGACGGTGGAAGATGCCGTAGAGAGTCTCCTCCCGGTTGGTGTGGATCTCGCCGTCGTTGTCGGTAACGTCCACGTGGACTCCGCCGTTGGTTCCGTATGGCTCCGCCATTGGGGGACTTAACGGACGGTTGAGTGAGCAAGGACTGAGCAAATCTGATTTTCAGATTAGCGGAAGAGGCTGCTCTGTCGTATTCCTCAATGAGATTAACGAGATCCTCATCGGACTTGATGGATACGAGGGCGTCGAGATTCTCGGTGGGCAGTTGACAGCGCAGACTGACGGCCGTCACGGATGGCCCACACAACTCAGTCAGCTTTGACGACAGTTCGTAAAAGGAAATAGAGCGGGGAACTGCAAGGACACGGGTTTTCCCGCTGAGGTAACGGAGCTTGCCGTCGGGGTAACGGGGAGTCGACAGCGACAGGGAGCGGTTGTTGCAGTAGCCGTGTATTCTGATGGCTGCGATGGTGGAACTTTCACCTTTTTCTTTGCTTTTGTGAAAATAAGAAGAGCCAAGTCTTCTTTCTCTTCTTCTGCAAAAAGCTGAAGCAACACCAAGACAAAGAACAAATTATAAACAAATAAATTTATACCTAGTACTTTTGCTTGCTTTGCCGTGAACCCCCCTTTTACCGTGTTTCGATTTTTTTTTTATTTTTTTATTTTTTTATTTTTTTTATTTTTTTATTTATTTTATTTTATTTTTTTTATTTTATTTTTTTTATTTATTTTTTTTTATTTTATTTTATTTTTTTTTATTTTTTATTTTTTTTTATTTTTTTTTTTATTTTTTTTTTTTTTGAGTAGAGAATATATATATTTTTTCTAATACATAGTAACATATGTAATTTTTTTTTTCTTTTGTAATAAAATTGACTTTCTTTAATGAAACATTTATTTATTTTGATGTGACTGTACTTGAAGTTTTGAAGTTTCAAGTTGCCTACGTACTCTTCCAAAGAAGAGATCAAGTCATAACGTAGTTCAAATGAGTGATGATTTTGGTGATGATTTTGGTGATGATTTTGCCGTACACAGTTTATGCTCTTGCGGGCCAGGAGCGTGACGCGTTTGCTTTAGGGGTAGTAGCGCTTCAAAAATCTGCCGTTGATGGGGCCGATCTTCAACCCGTCTTCTGCCGTGATTAAGTAGGCGCCATTGGTGTAAATCTCTTGTATTACGTAGGGTCCATCCCATTTTGATGTGAACTTGCTTTTTGTCTTATGGGTTGTAATGATAGGCCTACGCAATGCCAGCACGAGATCTCCGGCTTGGAAAGACCTTGGGCGGACTTTCTTGTTGAATGCCTTGGCTAACCGTGCTTGGTAGCATTCCAAGTGTTGTTGAGCTTCGAGCCTTCTCTCATCCAGCGCTTCCAACTCCTGAAGGCGCAACTTTGCATTTTCTTCATCAGTCAAGCCTTCTTGTATAGCCATCCTTAGTGAGGGGATTTGACTTTCAAGCGGTAGAACAGCTTCTACGCCATATACGAGAGAATAAGGTGTAGCTTGGGTAGGAGTCCTATGTGTAGTCCTATATGCCCAAAGTGCTTCACTTATTCTTTCATGCCAGTCTCTCTTTGTTCGGCCGATTACCTTTTTCAGGAGGTTGCACAGCGTCTTGTTGAATGCTTCTGCGAGGCCGTTGGCTGGAGCATGATACATGGAAGACTTGTGCTGCTTGAACTTGTATTTGTCGCAAAGCTCGTCCACGAGTCGGTTGGAAAACTGCTTTCCATTGTCCGTGATAATGTAGCGAGGCACCCCATATCGGTGGATGATATGCTCCTTGATGAAACGAACAACAGTTTCCTTTTTTACTTCCCTTAAAGGTATGGCTTCAGCCCACTTGGAGAAGTAATCTGTTGCAGCTAGGATGTAAGCTTCCCCTGCAGATGACTTTGGCGTAATTGGTCCTACAACGTCCAATCCCCATGCGTCGAACGGCCATGAAGCAACTGTAGGGTGTAATGGTTCAGGCGGTTGATGTATGAAGTTGGCGTGGAATTGGCAGGCTTGGCACCTTTTGGCGTGTTCCAGGCAGTCCTTCACCATGCTCGGCCAGTAGTAACCCATTCTTTTAAGCTGGAAATGTAGCTTTGGTCCAGATTGATGTGCCCCACACATACCTGAATGTGCTTATTCCATGGCTTGATTAACTTCTTCCTCACCTAGGCATCTCAGGAGCAGTCCTTCAAAAGAGCGTCGGTAAAGTGTTCCTTTGTAGTAAAGGAAGCGAGGTGCTCGTCGACGTATTTCGGAACGGTGTCTAAGATCATCTGGAAGCTTTCCGTGCTCTAAGTAGTCGATCAGCGGCTGTCTCCACTCTTCAGCATCGACTGGAAGTACTGAGATGACATTTGTATCATCTAGTGACATTTCATTAACGAGAGGAATCACCCATCTTTGGCAAACTGGCACGTCTGCAACTTCATCTTTTCCTAGTGTCATACTTGAGGCTAGATTGGCGAGAGCGTCTGCCATTTGATTTTCCTTTCTTGGCACATGTTCTAGTGTCACAGCTTCGAACCTTTGTAGCAGTTGGGTCGCTAACCGGAAGTATGGGACGAGATCATCTTTCCTCACCTCATATTTAGTTAAGAGTTGATTGATTATGAGCTTGGAATCGCCATATACCTCAAGAGCTGTGATTTCCATGTTGATCGCCATTTGGAGCCCGATGATCAATGCTTGGTACTCAGCAACATTGTTGGAGCATAGCTCATTCAATTGGAAGGAGTAAGGTAGTATGTGCCTTTGTGGTGACATGAATACTACTCCTGCCCCTGCTCCGTCTGCTCGTGCGGATCCGTCGAAGAACATCGTCCATGTCGGGAAGATGTCGATGTAGAACACCTCCTCGTCAGGCAAGTCATCTGAGATTTTCCAATCAGCCGGGATTGGATGATCGGCAAGGAAGTCTGCTAGCGCTTGTCCCTTGACGGCTTTAGCTGGGACATAGATGATCTCATATTGATTAAGAAGCAAAGCCCATTTAGCGAGTCGCCCTGTCAAGACTGGCTTAGTCATAACGTATTTGACAGGGTCGGCTTTAGCAACCAAGTGGATGGTGTAAGCATGCATGTAATGTCTGAGTTTCTGAATGGCAAACACCAAAGCGAGGCACATCTTTTCTATTGGGGAATAGTTCAACTCAGCGCCGGTGAGAGTTCGACTGAGGTAGTATAGTGCTCCTTCTCTTTGGGATTCATTCTCTTGCGCCAAGAGTGCTCCGATTGAACTTTCCTGAGCAGCAATATACAATATGAGTGGTTTCCCGGGCACAGGTGCCCTCAGGACAGGTGGACTTGACAAATATTTCTTTATGCTTTCAAAAGCATTATGGCATGCTTTGTCCCATACGAATGGAACATCTTTCTTCATAAGGCGACTAAACGGTTGACAACGCCCTGCGAGGTTAGAGATGAAGCGTCTGATGAAGGTTAGCCGTCCTTGTAGACTTTTCAGCTCGTGCAGGTTTCTTGGCTCGGGCATGCTTTGAATGGCCTTGATCTTTGATTGGTCTACTTCAATACCACGGTGCTTGACGATGAAGCCGAGGAATTTTCCAGAGGTGACGCCAAACGCACACTTTAACGGGTTCATCTTGAGGTTGTATTTTCGCAGCCTTTCGAACACTATTCGCAGATCCTTCAAGTGTTCTGATCTTTTCTTCGTCTTAACCACCACATCATCTACGTAACATTCTACATTTTTGTGTAGCATGTCATTGAAGATTTTCTGCATTGCGCGTTGATACGTAGCTCCAGCGTTCTTTAGACCAAAGGGCATTACCTTGTAGCAGTAGATACCTTTTGGAGTACGAAAGGCTGTTAGTTCCTCGTCTTCGAGGGCCATGCGAATTTGATTGTACCCAGAAGAGCCATCCATGAATGATAATGCCTCATGGCCAGTGGTTGCATCCACCATGATTTCAATAATTGGCAAGGGGAAGTCATCCTTTGGGCAAGCATCGTTGAGGTCCCGGAAGTCTAATCAAACACGTATTTGTCCTGATTTTTTAAGGACAATGACGATGTTGGAGATCCACTTGGGGTATTGCACTTCTCGAATAAAGCCTGCTTCGATTAGCTTGTCGATCTCGACCTCGATTTGTGGGATAAGCTCAGATCGATAGCGTCTTTGAGTTTGCTTTATCGGCCGTGTTCCAGGCCTGACCGCAAGATGATGAACAGCGATGATAGGGTCCAGGCCGGGCATTTCTTTGTAGGTCCAGGCAAAGACGTCTTTGTACTCTAACAACAACTGATAATACTCCTCTATCTCATATGTACTTAATAATGCACTTACGAAGATAGGTTTTGGTTCCTTGCTTGTACCTAAGTTGAGTTCCTTGAGATCATCGATTGTGGCTTGCCCCCCATCTTCGAGCTGTGGTGGTGCAGCAGTGACATCTTCCTCGGGGATTTCGTCTTCTTTACCTTCTTGAACCGTGACGTGGAAAACATCTTGGATCTCCTCTTCGGTGCTGCCTTCTCGAGCTTGTCGGCATAAGGATTGTCTGGTGTTCTGGGAGAGGCGTTCCTCGCAATCTTCATAGGAAGGAGCCTTGACCGGGTAATTGAAGAAGTCTTCTGGGAAGAGGTCGCACATTGTGATGGGGATGGACGATCTTTGTGTCGAAATTTCATTATCTCCAACACTTTCACATTGTTCTGGAGGTTGACAGGAGCTGTTTTGCCCCCTTTTCGACTGATAAACTTGTGGACAAGATGGTTGCTGCTTGTCCAATTTCTTCGAAGCGATCTTCGAAATGCATTCCTCACAATCTTCATAACAAGGAGCCTTGATCGAGAAATTGAAGACGTCTTCAAGGAAGAAAAGATCCCGCATGAACGATCTTTGTGTTGTAATTTCATCATCCTCAACATTTTCATGTAGCTTTGAAGGTTGACGGTAGCTGCTTTGCCCCCTTTCCGATTGGTGAACTTGTGGACAAGACATATGTTTCTCGTGCAGCTTCTTCGGAGTGACATGAATCCATCCTTCATCTTCACTTGACTTGACTGACATGGTTTTGGAGCATGCCCCCAGCGGTTGAGGTGAAGACTTTGAGTCGAAAGAGCCAGAAGTGACATCTTTCTTAGGGATTTCATCTTCAGTGCCGTTCTCTTGGGTTTGTTGGCATGAAGATTTGCCAGTGTGGACGATGATGCGCCTCCTTACCTTCAATGGTCCTTTTGTGTCAACCTCTAGGATTGCTTGGCGCTTCATCCTTGAAGGAATCAAGCTTCGAACGTCGTCTTTTCCTCCTAACCCATCGAGCTTTTCTCCCTTTGGTGTTGTCTTCCTCTTTCCAAAAGGCTTCTCATTATCTTCAAATCTTTCTGAAGCTGATCGTTGCAGAGGAGAGATAACTGTGTTGCTTTGTTTCTTAAGCTTTAACAACCTTTCAAAAACAGAGCTTTGGGATGTCGGCGCTTTAAGCCTCTTGAAGACAGAGGTTCGGTCTTGACCACCAATGCGATTAAACACTGAAGTTCTGGAGCTTGACTGGCTCATCCTATCGAAGACCGACGTCCGATGGGAGGGTTTAGGCTCTTCTTGGTCTTGTTCAATGCTCATGCTGACATATTGAGTGCTAGTGTTTTTCGCTTGGCTTGAAATCATCACAGGTGCATTTGGTGTGAAACCAAGTCCGGCTTTGTTGTTGTCAACTCCGTAACCATGCTCCTTCAACTTCTTTTGAGTTTTGGTGAGGTTACGTTCTTCGTCATTGACAGTGTTTGAAACCTTCTTTCCAGCCACCGCAGAAGAAGCGAAGTCATACCCGGCCTTTGACATGAGTTTGTAGGCGTTAGGGTCGAAACCTTCCTCGGTCCTCTTGGTTGGAAGAAAGCTTGATTCCACCTTCTTTGGTAGAGCTTTCATGAAGCCTTGTGGTAGTCTTGCGACCTTAGCACCCCCGAGCTGTGTCAAAGGCAAAACTGCATTTGTCTTGAGCAAGTTCACATTATCCGTGTGCCACTGTGTATCGGCTTTTCTAGTTTCGAATGGAGATTGACCATTCTTTCTTCTTGACATTGGGATATACCGGAATATGGGTGCGTTCGGTCCTTCTGACGGCATCCTACTCCCTTTGGTTGTTGCAGGTTTAGCAAGCTCGTCATCGTCTTTGCTTGAAGATGGCACGGCCTGCTCTTTTTGCTTTTTAGGCATGGCTTGCCACTCTTGCTTTTTAGGTGCTGCTCTGCCCGTGGATTTGATCTCTTCCGGAAGGGCTTCGGGTACCGTCTCTTCATCCATGTAGAACTTGGCATCTGCAAAGTGTGATTCGGCTTCGGTGAATGGCTTGGTATCACCTTGGATCACCTTCACTCCTTCTCGGTAAAATTTTAGGCATTGGTGAAGGGTGGACGGCACTACCCCATTTGCGTGGATCCAAGGTCTTCCTAAGAGCAAGCTATAGGAAGTTCTTGCATCAATTACGTGGAATATCGTGCTTGATTTGAGCTCACCCATGGTCATCTCTACTCGGATCATGCCTATCGCCCTTTGTCCTCCTTGGTTAAAACCCTGGATCAGCAGACGGCTCAGGGATAGTTCATTCACCTTGATGCCGATTATGGTCATTGTTGATTTTGGCATGATGTTTATGGCCGACCCACCATCCACAAGCATGCGGTTGACTTTGTATTCCTTTATGTACCCGGAGACGAAGAGGGGACGGTTGTGAGGCTTTGATCCCAACAGTAGGTCTTCGTCAGTGAAGTTAATTACGTCATGGGTGGCACAACATGTGGCACATTCATGTGGCTGAAGCTTCGAGCCTTCGTCATTACTTTCTTGCTCTTCGTGGTCGTCGGGACCTGCCAAGACTGCTGCTAGTGCTCTTCGCATCTTTTTTGGCAATGGTAGCGTTTCCTCGATGCTAAAGTGTGTTGGCAGACCTTCTCCAGGTGTAAGGGTCTTTTCTACCTTAGTGGCGATAGCTTTGCCTTTTGAGGGCTCTTCTATTTCTACTTCAACCATGTGACAGGCCACGGTAGTGCACTGTTGGAAAAAGTCATTCGGGAAGTACTCACGCAAGGAAACGGGAATGCGTGGCTCCTGCTCCATAGGTTCCCTAGCATATGTTGTTTTATTATGCTTTATGTTTCTTTTAGGCTTCGCATTGTTGCGGCCGTGGTGATTTCTTCTTTGTTCCACCTTTGGCTGTATGACTTGTGGTCTTGGTTTCCTTGTCTTTTTGTAGGTTACCAATATCCATCCTTCTTCATCATCAGCATGTGTATCTTGGTCGCTTCTCTCCAGTGATGGTTGTGTAGGAGGTGCCGTGCAACTTAAGCATTCACGAGAACGGTCAGGTGTCATTTGGAGAGGCACAGGATTAAACGATCCAAACGCAATTGTAGTGGTATGCGTTGCGGCCGTGTCCTCAAGGTCGAGCTCAATTTGCCCTTGTTGTGCTAGCTTCATGATGAGTTCTTTGAGAACGAAGCACTTGCCAACAGGATGGCTCACAATACGATGGTACTTGCAGTACCTAGGATCGTTTGTGCGATTCATTTCTTCAGGACGCTTGCATTCGGGTAGCTCAATCACCTTTTTTTCCAGCAAGTCATCTAACATGGCAGCCATGTCAGAGTCAGGAAAAGGGTACGTTTTCTGTTCCAACTCTCTCAAGGTGCTCTTGTATCTGTCTTGGGTGCGAGAAGGCTCACTTGTCTTTATCTCCTTCGCTTTCTTCTTGGAGGAGATCTTGATGGGCGCTGAGGAGGTCTTGATGGGCGCTGAGGAGGTCTTGATGGGGGTAGTGTTGACGGTGAAAGCTTCCTTAGCGGGCTTCTTCCCGGTCTTGTCTACATTTGGGGCGAATACTTTCTCCTTATTGAAGTTAGTAATTGGCTCCTTTTTCCCATGATTAGCGATACTCAGCTCCATGTCGTGGGAACGAGTTGCTAGCTCTTCAAATGTTCTTGGTTTTATACCTTGGAGGATGTAATGTAACCCCCAGTGCATGCCTTGAACGCACATCTCAATGGCAGAGGTTTCAGAAAGTCGATCTTTGCAATCCAGACTTAAGGAGCGCCATCTATTTATGTAGTTGACGACAGGTTCATCTCTCCACTGTTTCGTACTGGTCAGCTCTAGCATGCTTACAGTACGACGAGTGCTGTAGAAACGGTTGAGGAATTCCCTTTCTAGCTGGTCCCAACTGTTGATAGACTCAGGTTCGAGGTCAGTGTACCAGTCAAAAGCGTTACTTTTCAGCGAACGCACGAACTGTTTGACGAGGTAGTCTCCCTCTGTCCCAGCATTGTTGCAAGTTTCAATGAAATGGGCGACATGTTGCTTCGGGTTGCCTTTTCCATCGAACTGCATGAATTTTGGGGGCTGATAACCCCTTGGCATCTTTAAAGCATCAATCTTCTTGGAGTAAGGCTTTGAGTACAGTACGGAGTCATGCGAGCTTCCTTCGTACTGTGTCTTGACAGTGCTTGCGATCATCTCCTGTAGCTGCTGGATAGAGAGAGATCCCATGGATGCCATTGCTTGGTCTAGCTTCGGCTTCTCTTCAACTTTCTCCGCTGGTGGCTCCTCTTCTTCGTCGTCTTCTTTCTTTAATAGGCCAATATTTGGGTCGACTTTCACGTCGGGCAGCGCATCTAGTTGGTTGACAAGTGCGACAATCTGCAAGTCCTTCTCTTCCACAGTCCGTGTGAGCCTTGCGATTGCTTCATTCATCTGAGCTAGCTGCTCCTCGATTGAAGTTGCTCCAGTGGTCATGACTTGCATGGTTGTACTGCCGCTCGAATCAGCGTCGGAGAGTAGGGACTCTGAGTATTTCCTCGGGCTTTCCCCCTTTGATGCCCTTAGCGAGGCTAAGGTGATCACAGGCTCGTACCTCAAGTGCTCTTGTTCCTTTGACAGAGTTAATGCAGGGGCGGAAGCCGCAGCAAAAAGAGCTCTTGCCTTACTTCGGGTTATGATGCCCGAAATATCACCACTTGCGGCGATGATGTTCTTGTTCTTTGCTTTGATTGCAGGAACAGCTTGATCCTTTCTTGATGCCATTTGCGTTTTTCGATGATTTGAGGATAGAGATGAGAGGTAGAGATATCCCACCGGGCGTGCCAAAAGTGTAAACACGGAAAATTCCTGAAAACAAGAGACAAGAATAACGTGTACAAAATATATTTTTTGGTGTTTATGATTTTGGGGTTACAATCTCTTTGTAATTTGTTCCTCTGATTCTATCTTCGTAGGGTGTAGGTTTGTGGATGAGCTGTTGATCCAAAGGGCCGTCGGGGCTTGATCTAGGGATGAATAGTTGATGAACGGATCTTCGAGGGCTTTTGGGCCTAATCTTGAAGACTGATGGATGAGCGGATCTTCAAGGGCTTTTGGGCCTAATCTTGAAGACTAGGATGAGCGGATCTTCAAGGGCTTTTGGGCCTAATCTTGAAGACTGATGGATGAGCGGATCTTCAAGGGCTTTTGGGCCTAATCTTGAAGACTGATGGATGAGCGGATCTTCAAGGGCTTTTGGGCCTAATCTTGAAGACTGGGATGAGCGGATCTTCAAGGGCTTTTGGGCCTAATCTTGAAGACTGATGGATGTGTGGATTTGTTGAGGTTGTTGATCCAAAGGGCCGTTGGGGCTTGATCTTAGGACGAACGGGTGATGAACACTTTCTTCAAGGGGCCGTCGGGGCTTGATCTTGAGTCGGCGGAAGTTCTTCAAGGGCCGTTGGGGCTTGACCTTGAAGGAGGGTTTGACGAAGAACGAAGAGTGTTTTCTTGATCCTTCGGGATTTTGCTTGAGAGCTTTAGAGTTTCAAGGCTTCAAGGTTTTGGTGTGATGTAAATTCCCTTCTTTCTTTCTCTTCTTCTTCCTTTCTCTCCTCTCTTGAAATGAATGCCTTGGCCTCCTATTTATAGAATTCCAAAACTTGATTTTTTGGATTTAAATAATCAGATGAAATAAATCGTTTCTGCCAGATATTGACACGTGTCCTATTTGATGACCTTTCCAATTTATTTCGATTTTTCGTTGAGTCACACGCTACATGTAAAATTTATGTGACACGTGAGCGTTGAAATTTTAATTATTGGTTAACATTCATTTCACCGAAATTTCGATGTCTACACAGCTAGCCCACGCTGCATAGCAACAAATTACCGGACCACAGCGCTTTCTTTTTCTTTATGTGTAGAAATTTAGATTAGAAAGCTGGTTTTAATGGACTATAATTAGGGAATTTGATCGATATTGTGGATAAATTTTCATGTTGATGTGTTGTTAGTTGGCACTTATGATCTTGTTTAGTAATTGCTTTATGTTTCTCATCTGACTTTGGTATGTAGATATATTGTTGGATTCCTGTTTGAATCTGTTCAATGCAAGTAGGAAAGGAAACGGACTCTTTCTCGTTCGATTCCATGATTGGTATTACTTGGAGTGATTGAATTTGGATCCCATTTAGCAAAAAAAAAAAAAAAAACATAGTGATGAATTATTATAGGACCAATCTTTGGTTAGGAAGTTCCTCTAGACCTGCTGCCCTCAGAAGAATTGCAACTTAGTTTTGTATTGGTCGAGAGTCGACAGTATTAGTCAATTTCTCAATGGAACTGTTGAGGGGAGTCTTTGGATTGCTGCTTAAACCTTCATTACGACTGTAACAGCCATTGAAACTCACCTAAAGAGCTTTCTCTATTACAATTGTGGTACAATTGAACCTGACAGGTATTCTTGTGTTTTGCTAATGTTGAGGAAAGTAGATGACGCTTAAATTCTTTAAATTTGAAAAATAGCTGAATATATAATTATTTTGAATTAAAAATCCAGTTACTAGTTATTTCCACCATAGTAATATTTTGAATTAAAAATCCAGTTACTAGTCATTTCCACCATAGTAATAACCTCTGTGTTGAAATCTGTCGGGAACTTAGAGACAATTCGTTTTAATCTGGCAGCCCTGATTGCAAAGACTTCAACTTTTTCGTGGGACTTGACAGTTTGGTCTGAGATGGGTAAGCCGGAAAATGGGGTAGATTTTGCCGCCCAAACCATAAGTTCTTTTCCATAAACCTCACCTTTCGCAATATGTGTAGTGCTTGACGAGCCACTTTCGCCACCAGTAGTTCCAGTCTTGTAAGCAAGTGCAATGCCCTGCGTGATGAAGAGCATCCTATCTAGTGGCTCCCCCTCTCGAATAATATAGGTACCATCAGCATAGCTAACTGGCTCAAGATCCTCCATGATTGCATCCAACACTCGTCTGTCCTTGTTTTCAAGCCCTTCCAACTGGGGTTAATTCATACATGTAATTAGAAACTTAAGACTACATCGATAAGATCCAATAAGCAACATCATTTTACTAAGACGGATGATAATCAACTGTTTAAAAGTAGACTCACGAAAGCACGCCTAAAGAACTCAAAGAGGAGTTCATGCTCCTATCTATACAATAGCTTGAATTCGTTAACTAGATTATTCGAAAAACCATCTACTGCCACAAGTTTATAGAGCACTAAATAGAGCTATGCATATGGAGAAATTGACAGAGATGGGACATTAGGAATTTACTTTCGTTAGTGTAGCCAAGAAGAGATGGCACTTCAAAGGGCTCTGAAGTTCCTGAGGAAGTAACGAGAAGATATTCTCTGCAGCAAGACCTTCGTCCTCTTCAAGTTTTTCTCTTACCAATTTCCAAATTGCAAATTCTACCCCCTTTTTAAGACCATATTCAGATACCATGAACTCTATTCGTGGAAATATGACTCCCCACCCCTGCAATATCTGAGATGTTCTGGTAATTGCCTGCATAAATGTCTACACCACAACATGGAGGTTTGAAATTGAGTTTATTAAATCCTGAAATTTACATGCATTTATGTAGAAACTACTCAAAAGAAAACCAGATATAAAAAATATAATTCATCACCGACTTGCACATGTCCAAGCAGATACATGAATAGTAGCAGGCCACTGATCGAAATAGAAATTACAAAGACGCTTTCCCATGCATTGGTACTAGAGTTGAGGTTTGAAGCAAAAGAACTGCAGAATTCATTGGAGCAATTTATTAAAACAATATTTGAAAAGGGACAACTCATTGGAAGGCGTGCGTGATTGAATCTTGATGGTCAATCTCAATGTACCCTTTAAACACTGGCACATCTCATGCACCGGTGTATTGCAAAAAAATCCATGTGCATGACGCAATATCTAAGAATAAAAATACTTGTATAGGACAAACCTCAAATTTCGTAAGCCCCATGAAAAACACATCAAGAGTTTTTGAGGAAAATCTGTTGTTCCCACTATGCCAGACTGGAGAGCGTCACCAAATATGCCAAAATCGTGTACCATTGCATTTGGTGGATTTGTTGGACACATATCATCTAGAAGTGTGACATTTCTGAACGTAGTATTATGGCATTGTAAATGATTTAATTCACATCCATTTTCACTTCGACAAGTAGAAATCCAACAATTTATCTTTCGTTGAACAGAAAAAAAGTACCAAAATGCCCCGAGTACCTAACAAACCAAGAACTATGTTTAGAACTCAATATTTACAAGCAACTTATGGAGCAGTGAAAATAAATTAAGATAAGAAGATAACTTACATGGCTTGCAACGATGTACATGATGAAATTTAATGCACCTGTAATCCATATCGTCTTCTCCTTAGCCAATTCTTTGCTATTTTCACGTGCATACCTGTTAACCTCCTTACATGCTCTGTATACCGGGTAAGCTCGTGCAACATATTGCAATAGAATAAGTGAGTTCAAAAACTTCATTCTATTTAAAGATCTTGATTCCCTCGTTGTTGGAAGGAAAATTAGAATTACGATCTGTACACAAATGTAAATAGTAATTAAACTTTTAAGTATTGTATGACAGAATCAACAATATTAAATTATAGTAATTTTTAATATATGACTTAATTAAGAGATTACGAAAAATAATTCACTCCAGAAAAGTAATTGGCTTACTTGTGGAATAGGAAGAATAGCTAAAATGTTATGTATTGGGGATTTTGGTATTATGGGCATCTCAATCTCATCATGTAGGCCTAGGAGACCTTCCAGAAAGCTCAATTTCCACCACGTACGCAGCACACGATACATGATTATAAGTAGATAATGGAGATCCGCAAATAATCTCAAAACAATAGCTATCTTCTCTAATTTTTCGTCCGGCTTGAGACACTTGATATTTTCATTGATGATGGGAACGTACAAGAACAAAGGGTCCACAAGCATCGGGCCAAAAATAATCGCAATGCGGAACAAATATATTAATGTATATCTTATCAAATATCTTATCTCAAACCATGTAGAAGATATATAACGTTGTATTGTAACGGATAGTGTTGACCACTTCGATCTATCTCCTCCATCTCTCTTGCCACGCTTCCCTTTGGCAAGCTCTAAAATTTCCTTACCTGACAAGCTGAACAAGTAATACACAAGAATTAAACATGAAATACATTTGTATTTGTTTATTCCTATTTCGAACAACCATATTGATCTGATGCAAAAATCCTTTGTTTTAATTTTAAAATTAAAAATATATATATATGTTAGAGATATTAAAAGAAATATGAAACCTTGTTAAGTCGGTTGACTCGTCATTGGAGCTCACATTTTTTTGAACTGATTCAGCAGAGTTCATCGTAACTCAATCTTACTAGACTATGATGCGTACAAGATTATCTGAGCTATCAAAGACCCGAATGAAAAGCTTCTTGAAATTACAACAAAGTACATATGTTAACTACAACCACTACAGGATGGAGAATAAGGAGGCTAGGGGTTGAATGGATAAATTAAGAAGCTAGCTAGCTAGGGTTTTGGAAATCTGCATATGAAGATATCATGCAGCAAATCCAACTGAAATTTAAGATCAAGCATATATGGCATTTAGGCAAGTCGTTAGATTTATAATGGTCAGTGAGGTCTTGGTCTTTTCCCAAGTACGTACTTTTTCTCGTGTGTAATTGTGCTTACCAACCAGAGAAAAATAAAGGACCACTTGACAACTGTCCCGGACAGTGGATGAAATGAGAATGGAATGGGTATTTTTTTTTTTTTTTTTTTTTAATTTAAATCTACACACACACCAGGCCTCGAACCTGGGACCTCCTAATCGTTAGATTTATAATGGTCAGTGAGGTCTTGGTCTTTTCCCAAGTACGTACTTTTTCTCGTGTGTAATTGTGCTTACCAACCAGAGAAAAATATAGGACCACTTGACAACTGTCCCGGACAGTGGATGAAATGAGAATGGAATGGGTTTTTTTTTTTTTTTTTCCTAATCCACACACACACCAGGCCTCGAACCTGGGACCTCCTAATCTACCCCACCCTTACCCACACCCTCATCACTATAATCAATATAAATCATGGTTGCTTCAGCAAAACTATAAATTTTCAGATTCCTAGTAACGAGTTAAATCATACTGGAGTACGTACTAAGTAATGTTAGAGAGATCACATCTTAAGAGGCCACATTGTCCATTGGATCCGGTTACGGGTTGTGGTCGGGTCGACGCGGTTGGAGCTCGCGAGGTGCATAGTACCTTCCGGACCCAACAAAGAAAAAAGCCGGATTTCGTAGGGATAAGGCTAGAAAACTTCAAGGGGCCATAACAGGTTCATTCCTCAACCCAATTCAAAGATTCAAAAGTCAAAATGAAGCTCAAAGAACAAGGAATTGAAATATATCAAAATGCCCCGAGCACCTAACGAACCAAGAACTACATTTGTAAGTCAACAATATTTACAAGCAAATTATGGAGCAGTCAAACTAAACTAAGATGAGACAATAACTTACATGGCTAGCGAGGATGTACATGATGAAATTTAACACCTGGAAACCATAATTTCTTTTCCTTAGCAAGTTCTTTGCTTCGTTCACGGGTATTCTTGTTATACTTCTTACATAGTTTGGACGTTGGATAAGCTCGTGCAACATATTGCAATAGAATAAGTGAGTTCAAAAACTTCATTCTATTCAAAGATCTTGAGTCCCTCGTTGTCGGAAGGAGAACTAATATTATAATATGTACATAAATGTAACCAGTAATTAAAATTCAGTGTTGCATGATAGAATCAGCAAAATCAAATTATCCTAATTCCTAATTATGACTTAAGAGATTAGGAAAAATAATTTACTCCAGCAAAGTAATTGGCTTACTTGTGGAACAGGAAGAACAGCCAAAATGTTATGTATTAAGAATTTGGGTAGGATTCCGTGTATCCCACCATATGCGAGATCTTCCAGAAATCTCATTGTGCACATTTAGGCAGCACAAGATAGCATTGATAGAAGATTTTAAGAAGAAAAGGGAGATCAAAAAATGATCGCAGGACAATAGCTATCTTTAATTTTTCGTCCAACGCGAGATATTTGATATTTTCATTGACGATAGAAACCTACAAGAATAAAGGATTCAGAAGCATAGGGCTAAAAACAAATATCATCAACAATATAAAAAATAGTATATGATCAAATTGCATTGACCACATTGATCTATCTCCTCCATCTCTCTTGCCATACTTCCCCTTTGCATGCTCTGAAATTTCCTCAACTGGCAACCTGAACAATTAATACACAAAAAGTAAACATGAAATTCGTTTGTTTCATTTGTTTATTCCTATTTCGAACAACCATGCATATTGATCTGATGCAATGCAAAGATCCTTTGTTTTAATTTTAACAGGGAAAAAAAAAAGTTAAGAGATGTTAAAAGAAAAATGAAACCTTTTTAGGTTGATTGACTTGCATCGGAGCTCTCTATTTTTTGAATTGGTTTATCATAGTTCATCATAACTCAAACTTACTAAGTTATGATACGTACAAGATCATATGAGTTATCAATGACCCTAATGAGGAGTTTCTTGAAGTTACGACAAACTACATATGTTAAATACAACCACCGTAGGATGGAGAATAAGGAGGCTAGGGGTTGAGTGGACAAATTAAGAAGCTAGCTAGCTACGGTTTTGGAAATATGCAAATGAAGAAATCACGCAGCAAATCCAACTGAAATTTAAGTGCAAGCATATATGGCTTTTTGGCAAGTCGTTAGATTTATGGTCAATGGGGTCTTATAATAACTGATACAACAGAAATATAGTTAGAGGGATATTATTGTAATTGGGTTATATGGCTATATAAAGGATTGTATAGCTATCATTTTCTTAAATTCAGTTGTATACATTTTCTCCGATCAATTAATCAATACAATCTCTCTTATTTCTCTCTACCAATTATTTCTCTTCCTCTGTACCAATTTCATCTTTTGCAATGTAGTTAATATCTTGGACTTTTTCCAAATACGTACTTTTCTCATATATATAATTGTGGATGAGGATTTCTTCGGGTCTTCTATGCAAGGATATTAGAAGTTTTATCATAGAACATGCAATCATTTTTCAATATGTACTGTTTGTGTATAATTTTAAATAAAATTTTAAAATAATTACTAATCACACGATATCTAATGAACAAATGAGATGTGAGAATTCCTAAAATCTTCACAAAATAATCTGAATTGGGATCCAAACCCTATAATTATGCTCACCAACCACAGCAATAAATAGGGCCACTTACATGGGTCGCGTCATCTAAATACTTATTTATTTCGGATGTAATGGTTGTGCTTTAGGTGAGCTATAAATTTTCGGATTCAAGTGATGGGTCAAATCAAATTGGAGTACTTACTAAGCAATGTTCGAGAGATCACATTTTGAGAGACCACATTGTATCTGGTTGTAGGTCACTCATTTACTAAAAGGATGGTTAAAAGATGATATTATGTGTCCGTTCCTGATAACAGACAAAAATCAATAAGATCACATTTTGAGAAACGATATTATATCATTTGTCTGATAAAGGTGAACTCACTAATACAATAGGTCACCCCTTTACTAGAAGAATGGTACAATGTGGTCCATTTCCAGTAATTAACAAAAAGGGTAAATTACAAAAAATTATCTCAATTATAGGTCCAACGACAATCTCATACCTCATATTTGAAAAATGACAATGTCATACCTCATCTTACAACTTCGAGTCAATGTTAGACTTCCGTCAGTTTTTCTGTTAAATGATGATGTGGCTTAAAATGGTCTCCACTCCTTAGTCCAACTGGATTAAAAAATTAATAAAATATTAAATAATTAAATAATATTTTTATTTAATATTTTTATAAAATAAGTGAGACCCACCCCCTACAAATTCATCACCCTCACCAAATTTAAATCTATAACCAAACACCCCCATAATCCCCCCTCTTCTCCTTCTCAAGGCCAATTTCAAACAAAAAATCCCCAATTCCCCCGAAACCCTAACCCTACCTCGCCCCAGATCTTCCCCTTCGAACCCATCGGCGCCCAGACACCCGTAATGTCGAGGGACCACTGGCAATTGGTCGAGAACGACTAGTAGACCATGAAGTTCCACAGGACCATCAGCTCCGGAGAATTTGAACCCGGCGGCAACATGTCTTTGTCGGAGCTCTTCACCAACACAGGTTGGTGAAACAGGCGAAGACGCTTCACTCAATTGGGCATGGGGCACGCCAGCGTCGTCTGGTTCGTAAACGGCAACGTTTTGGAAAGCTTGGCATCAGAGGTGTCGTTGTTTTGGAAGAGACAAACATAGTTGTTGCCTCCAGCGGATGGAAATGGAGTCTTTTGAGAGACAATGAGTAGTATCTCCCACGAGGGGAGGAGAACGGAGACAGTGGATATGGCGGTGGAGGGGGGAGTTTGTGAAGAAGGAGACGTCATGGCGAGTGCAGTGAGGGGTAGGAAGAGGCTGATCGTGGATTACAAGGACGGAGTGGTGGCGGTCGTCGGTGAGGGTGATGGGGAAGTGGTTGATTAAGTTGGTGGTGCGGGAGAGGTAGAGGGAGAAGAAGACGAAAAGGAACAGGGAAGCGCAAGTGAAGAGGAGGAAAGCAGGGAATGTGTTGCGGCTTCTTGGAAGCAAAAGAAGAGGAACAAAAACGAAGGAAGCCGAGAATTTAAAGAAAAGTAGTGGCGGTGACGGTGGTGGGGAGGGGGAGAGTTGCTCATGGGTCCGAAGGGGAAGATCTGGGATGAGGTAGGGTTAGGGTTTTGGGGAAATTGCCGGGGGGGGGGGGGGGGGGTGGGTTTTGTTTGAAATTGGTCTAGAGATGGAGAAGATGGGGGATTGTAGGAGTGTTTGGTTACAGATTTAAGTTCGGTGAGGATGATGAATTTGTAGGGGATGGGTCCCACTTATTTTATAAAAATATTATTTAATTATTTAATATTTTATTAATTTTTTAATCTAGCTGGACTAAGGAGTAGAGCCCATCTTAAGCCACGTCAGCATTTAACAGAAAAACTGACGGAGGTCAAACATTGACATGAATTTGTAAGATGAGGTATGACATTGTCATTTTTCAACCATGAGGTATGAGATTGTCGTTGGACCTACAGTTGAGGTATTTTTTTGTAATTTACCCTAACAAAAACAAGTAAAAAGTCTCCTACTCGTCAACAATAAAGGAGGTGTTAAATGAGCAGTTGTTTTGCTGTTAGTGAGGCTCAGCTACTTAGATGGACAAAAAATATGTATATGCATTTTTCAGTAGGAAAGCTAATGAAAAGACCTTGAAAATTTTGAGTTTTAACAATAAGGACAAAATAAAGGGGAAAGTGAATAGTACCAAGTAAAAATGTAGTTTTTCGTTAAAGTGAACAGTACTGAGGGCTTTTCGTTATAACTCCGTTTTTCAGTGGGCATAATATTTTTGGAAAAATTACACATAGAATACACTTTTAATGCTTAATTATATATATTTTTTCCTCTTAAAAGAAGGACAACTGGTGACAAACCTGCTCGTGGGCCCTAGTCAAGCAAACCACGTTTATATTGAGACAACACTTTTTAAACATTTCAAAGAAAGACAAAAGTTAATACAGTTAAGCAAACCACGTTTATATTGAGACAACACTTTTTAAATAATTCAAAGAAAGACAAAAGTTAATACTTATGGAAAATGACATCATTCCTTCTTCTTTTTTTCCTCTAGAGTTTAAGTTACGAATATACAATTTATAGTGATAAAATCTTTTCACACTTCCATTTCATTCATCTTTTTTACCCTGTTTTATATATATATTATTAAATCCAAACGCTACCTAGAATATTGTACACATTTAATATAAGATGTTCTCATGCTCGAAGGAAATGTAAAGCTTTGGTCAATGATTGTGACAAGAGTCTTACGTCAGCATTTTGCTAATTGCTAATTGTTACATCATATGATTTTATAATGTAATGCAACATATTTGAACATCGCGTTCACAGGCTGCCCAACCATATGTATGATGAGATATGAAGAACAAAGATACAAAACTACTCTCCACTAATTATTTATTTATTAATAGAGTATTTTGTCCATAAAACAAAAAAAAAAATATATATATATATATATATATTATACCTTCACTTGTGAAAATAACAAAAAATAATAATAATAATAATAATGATGAGAATTAAAGTAGTTTCGCACATGTCAACTGATTTAAAAATAATAAAAACCTCTCGTTCCCACGCTCTTTCTATCCTTCTCTTTTCTATCCAACTACTCTATCATTCATATTTATTTATCTTCGTTCCCACGTTCTCTCTATCCTTCTCTTTTCTATCCAACTACTCTATCATCCATATTTATTTATCTTCTTTTTAAATTTTTTATATTTACACACATACTGTGCCCACTTATTATATATATATATATATATATATATATGAATACCACGTAAATACAAAAGAGGATCACGAACTAATTGAGCTGATTTCACAAAAAATAGTAAAAAATGGTTTGAACTGATTCTACAAAAATAATCGATGACTGATTGAATTGATTCTGCAGAAATGATTGAAGATGGATTAAACTGATTTTGAAAAAATGGTTGAATATGGTGAATTGATTCTGCAAAAAAACAATTGAAGGACGTGTTGAACTAATTATGCAAAAATGATCGAGGACTAATTGAACTAATTCTACAAAAATGGTCGAAGACGGGTTAAACTAATTTTGCAAAAATAGTCGAAGATGGGTTAAACTGATTCTACAAAAATTATTGAGGACGAGTTGAACTGATTCTGCAAAAATAGTCGATGACTAATTGAATTGATTCTAAAAAAAAATGGTCATGGTAGATGACTAATTGAACTGATTCTGCAAAAATGATCGAGAACGAGTTGAACTAATTCTACAAAAATTATCGAGGACTAATTGAACTGACTCTGCAAAAATGGTAGAAGACGGGTTGAACTGATTCTTCAAAAATGGTCGACAAATGTTTGAACTGATTCTACAAAAATGATCAATGACTGATTGAATTGACTCTGCAAAAATGGTCAAAGACTGGTTGAACTGATTATGCAACAATGGTCGAGGAAGAGTTAAACTGATTTTGCAAAAATGGTAGATGACTAATTGAATTGATTCTAAAAAAAAGGGTGAAAGACGTGTTGAACTGATTATGCAAAAATGGTCGACGACTAATTGAACTGATTCTGCAAAAATGGTCTATGACGAGTTGAATTGATTCTACAAAATGATCGATGACTGATTGAACTGACTTTGCAAAAATAGTCGAAGATGGGTTGAACTGATTCTGCAAAAATGGTCGAGGACGGGTTGAACTGATTCTAGTAATAAATGATACAAACTGATTCTACATATAGTTTTAAAACTAATTCTGCAGATATCGAGGATAAGTTAAGCTTATGGCACATATTAATTTTATTAGAGTTGTGAAGACTGAGTTCTATTAATAGCTCTAAAGCCTTAAAGATATGGTTGTCATTTTTAAACATTGTTTCCATATTTTTGGATTGGGCTTCAGTTGTTTTTATATTTTTATCTCTCCTTGACATGTTTAAAAACTAGTGAAGTTTGTTGAACTATAATGAAAATTTTTGTTTCTATATATACATTCACAACCCAAATATTCAGGTTGAAAAATCACCTTTTAAAGTGTAAAATGTCACATCTTCTATTTTTTATATTTTATTTATTTGAAAAAGAATGTCACATCTTCTATTAAATGCTCTAACATTTTCTGAGCCCTGAAGTTGGACGTAGTAGAGGAAGAGGTGGCTGAGGCCATCGAGGTGGTGGATGGTTTGGACATCAAGATGACAACAAGTCACCTCCTATTTTCAAAAGAGATGACTACTCTGAAGAAAAAGGAGCATACCATTTGACAAGTCAAAAGTGCAGTGGAAATTTTGGTCACTACAACCAGTGAGAGCATTCCCACCGTTGGGTTTGGCTCGGGGGACAGGCTCCAAAACAAGGGCCCAAGGGCCGGTGGCGTCGCTCCAGCGTGGGCTAGCCCGATGGAAGGGGGAGGCCCGAGCTCCGGGCCCGTGAGGGATTGCCAGCCCGAGAGCCCGAGGTGGGCGTGACGTCAGGCTGACGCCAGGGTGGCGTCAGCGCAATATTTTATTTTTTTTGTGTCAGGTGCGTGCACCCCACCCGCGCGTGGGGGCGCGTCGCCGACACAAAAATCAGAAAAAACAGAATCCGTCAGTTACCGTTGGGAAGCCACGTGGCTTCCCACGGTGCGTTAGATCTTAACAGTCACTTAATGTGGACCATTCGATCTCAACGGTAAAAAAAAAAATTTAAGTCAGATTTAATATCCACCGTTCGATCTGAGATCAACAATGGATATTAAAATGCTTTATAAATTAAAAAATAAATGAAAAAATAGTTTTAAAAATCTGAAAAGTTACCGTTGTGACACGTGGCACAATCTGGAGTGTTGGAATTCAAATTTTTTTATATCCAACGGCAGAGATTAATTAATTGAATAAAAATTTAAAAAAAAATTGTAAAAATTTCAAAAAAAATATCTGAAAAATTTGAAAAAAATTGTAAAAAAAATTGTTTTTACTTTTCTATAAATACCTTCTCATTATCATCTACCTTACACAACAATTTCATATTTTCTCAACTACTTTCAATCACATTCTTTTCTTTGTCTCAAAGTTTGAATCCATTTTTTTTCAACAAAATGACCACTGGTGCAGGTACGAATTGGTTGCTTATTGAAGATGTTGCGTTGTGTACTAGCTGGGTTGAAGTTACTCATAGTTCCCTTACGGGTAATGAGATGCAGTTGCGAGAAATGTGGAGTCTTATTCATACCAATTTTCTTGAGAAAATTGGTGGGAAAAGAACCAAAGAATCGATGTCCAGTCGTTGGAAATTACTTAGCCAATCGTTTAGTACGTGGAGAGACGCCTTGGCACAAGCTAGTAGTAATATTCGAAGTGGGGAAAATTACTCGGATCAGGTAACAATATATTATTTATTTGATACCCAAATTTACATTATAATTATTTGTTTGTATTATTTATTTGTTACGTACATAATTTATTATTTATTGTTTGTATTATTTATTTGTTACGTACAAAATTTATTATTTATTGTTTGTATTATTTATTTGTTACCGTCATAATTTATTATTTATTGTTTGTATTATTTATTTGTTATTTATTATTTATTATTTGTATTATTTATTTGTTACCTACATAATTTATTATTTATGGTTTGTATTATTTATTTGTTTGTATTATTTATTTGTTACTTATTTTCATTATAATTATTTATTTGTTACTTATTTTTATTGTGTAGGAACTTCAAGCACAAGCTTGGTACGCTGCCAAAACCAAAAGCAAAAATAAATCATTCAACCGGTGGGAATGTTGGAATATTGTCAAAGATTGTCCTAAATTTAGAGTTGTGCCAGTCGGTCCAGAAGTGCACATGAATAGCACCCCTCTACACTCTACACCCGATCATGTTCATGAAGATGATGCAGAAGAAGTGCCCGAAACGCCCCTCCCTGAACAAGCGTCGGGTTCGACCCGTTTTCCAATTAGGCCTCAAGGTAAGAAGGCTTCAAAGAGAAAAGGGAGTGCTTCCAAGAACGATTATGCAAAGTTCATGGAAGAACTTACTCGCCAAGGTGAATTGACTTTGGCGAGGGAACTGGCGAAAGATGAGGCTGATAAGGCTAGAGAGGCATCAAAAGCAGCAGCTGTTGAGAGATAATTTTATGCTAATGAGAGAGAAAAAGAGCTACTTAGGCAAGAAAGGGAACATGTTAGAGAAGAAAGACGGGCTCAACAAGATCGTGAGATTATGAACATGTCTTTAGAAGGGAAGTCTCCAAATTCTAAATTTTTTTGGAAGTCAGAGAAAGCGGACGTGGTGCGAAGGAGGCGTGCAAGAGAAACAATAGCAAGCCAAGGTGGTTCTAGCACCGCAAGAGAAGATCATCCTAGCACCACAAATTGGTTAAGTGATGATGAATAGAGTACTTTTTGTAATCGGAACCCATAATTTTCCAATCACTTTGGGTTGTAATTTATTATTTATTGTTTGTATTATTTATGTTGTTTCCAATTTCTTGAATATTTATTCAAATTAATTTGGTAAGTTATTTATACTAAGAATTACCCTCTGCCTCCTTGCTTTCCTCACGACATAAAAATTATTAACAAACCCTCTGCCTCCTTGGTAAGTTATTAACAAACCCTCTACCTCCTTGTATAAAATAATTAAAAGTCCATGACCATGACCATCGTTCTAATTAAAAGTCCTTGTATAAAATAATTAAAAGTCCATCGTTCTAATTAAAAGTCCTTGTATAAAATAATTAAAAGTCCATCGTTCTAATTAAAAGTCCTTTACATAGATTAAAACCCACACGAAGTGTGACTCTGTTTTCTTCTTATAAATTACATATACTAAGAATTACATAAACATAAACATAAAAAAAATACATATGCTAAGAATTACATAAACATAAACATAAACATACTAAGAATTACATAAACATAAACATAAAAAAATTACATAAACATAAACATAAACATACTAAGAATTACATATACTAAGAATTACATAAATATAAACATAAAAAAATTACATAAACATAAACATAAACATACTAAGAATTACATAAATATAAACATAAAAAAATTACATAAACATATCAAATAATAAAACACACCAAATAAAATAACATAAACATACCAAATTCAAAAAAACACACTAAATGAACTTAATTATCTTCAGCTTGTTTCAATGCCCACTGGTGCTCTATCAAGTCAATTTGTCGGGCATTGTGCATGTCTGGCATTTGAAATGCAGTATATCGTTGAATGAGCCTTTCATTGTAACGTCCATCCCTTTGTAATGGCTCATGTTGCACGGGCTCATCGGTGGCATCATGAGCACAATATATACGTGTTCTTGAATTGTTCATCGGGTCTGGCTCATATTCATCAACAGCTTCATAATCGTACTTATCTTCCACAATCATGTTGTGAAGAATGATGCACGTCATCATGATGGATCAAAGCGACTCTACATCAAACAATCTGGCAGCACCCCTGACGATCGCCCAGCGAGCTTGGAGGATACCGAAACAACGCTCCACATCCTTCCTGCACCCCTCTTGACAGCTTGCAAAGTGTTTTTCCTTTGCACTCCGCGGACGTGGCACTGTTTTGACAAATGTTGACCATCGCGGGTAAATGCCGTCAGCTAGGTAGTATGGCCCGTCATACATACGTCCGTTGACCTCATACGTAACTTTTGGTGCCTTTCCTTGCAGGACATCATTGAACACTGGGGATTGGGCAAGGACGTTGATGTCATTTTAAGCTCCCGGGACCCCGAAAAAGGCGTGCCAAATCCATGTATCAAAAGATGCCACCACCTCCAGAATGATACTTTTTGCTCATTTTCTGTCCCCGTAAGCGCCTTGCCATGCACTTGGACAGTTTTTCCACGTCCAGTGCATACAATCAATGCTTCCAATCATCCCAGGAAAGCCACGCATCTCCGCCTTCTTCAACAGCCGCTCCAAGTCCATGTGTGTAGGTTTGCGGAGGTACTCAGCGGTGTAGATAGATTCGATTGCTCTGCAAAACCTCATCAGGGACTCAAGAATGGTTGATTGCCCCATCCTCGTTATCTCATCCACTTGGTCTGCAGATGCTCCATATGCAAGCATCCGCAAGGCAGCAGTAATTTTTTGCTTAGGCAGTAGACCCATAGCACCAAAACCATCATTTTTTTGCACAAAATAAGAATCATGGTTGCAAACAGCAATCATGATTTTGTTGAACAAATGTCGTTCCATTCTAAAACGACGTCTAAAGTACGTATCAGGGAATGCACTATTAGGAACAAAATAATCATCCAAGAGTTCCATACCTCGTCGTTGCCTGCTTCTATCAAGGTTTCCGGAACGGCTGGGCCTGCAGATCTGAGCCGCAGCTTGGATGACTCGACGGGAATGTGAGGCTCTGCCCTTTCTTACTTCGTCATCTCTCATTTGACGCTCCTCATCCTCTTCCCTCTCATTTCTTACCCCCCGGTGATTGAACATTGCTTCTGATTCGTTAAACAATTCTTCCTCTTCCTGATTGAATTCCCACATCATCCTTGAGGAAGAAGAAGAAGACATTGAAAGAAAGAAACAGAAACTATGAATAATGATACAAATTTTTGTGAATAAGGAAGCATAAACTATGAATAATGATAGAGATCTTGAGAATTTTGGTGTGAGATTTGTGAGGATGGATGGTGGATTATATAGAGGATTCAAAAAGGATTAGGTTGTGCATAATGCCACGTGGCATGCCGTCATTCGTTACAAATCTGATGGAAATCTATCCTCAAAGATTGTGAACAGATTATGACACGTGGCATGCCGTCATTCGTTAAAAATCTAATGGAAATCTATCCTCAAAGATTGTGAACAGATTATGACACGTGGTGCGACGTGATTGGTTAATAATCTTATCAGAAATCCATCACCAATAATTGTATTATTTTGTATTATTTAATAATACTTCGGATAATGACACGTGGCGCAACGAGAACGATTAAAAATCTTATCCGATATTACAATTAAAATTATTTTGTATTATTTTATAAATAAAAAAAATACTAATATTTTATTGCCTATTGCCAGGGCTATTGAAGTGTAACGGTGGAGATGCAAATTCTATTGCCATGGCTACTTACTGTTCATTAAAGGCAATTACTGTTCATTAGGTGGATTGAATAGTGTACTGCCAGGGGGGAGGGCTCCAACGCTGGAGTTGCTCTGAATGCTACATGAAGTTACCAAAAGAAAAAGGAGAGAAATCAAACTTGGTGGGGGGAAAAAAAGGACGAGGAGACACTTGTGATGACTTTTCATGCGTTGACATAGACTGATCAGGAGATACTGTATATGGACACCGGTTGCAGCAATCACATGAGTGGATGTAAGTCTTTCCCTTTTAATTTGGATGAAAGCTTTCGCTGTGGTAAGTTTTAATGATAAATCAACTGTAAAAGTGATGGGTAAAGGAGATATTCAATGAGGACAAAAATTTGTTTGTTGAAACTTATTTCGAACATCTTTTATATCTCTGATTTGAAGACAAATTTATTTGAGTGCTTGTCAATTACAAGATAAATGATACATGATTAGAGTCTTTAAAGGGGAGTGTGAAGTACAATCCAAAAAAAGGCTCCACCATCAAATCCGTCTAAAATCTATTAAATTTCTTGATGTAGCACATGTGATATTCACTTTACGAGAGATACAAATTCAACCCTTTATGCCTAGAGATGTTCCAAATACCAATTTTCTCCTTAAAAGTCATTTGAGACAAGTTATCTCTTAAAACTTAATTCTTGTGTTCACTTTGTCATGTAATAGATTCATCAAAATTAATGATGTGGTATGTAAAAGTTCACTTTTTAAGGAGAAGGTCTTCTACTTGGCACGCGGAACTCGGTTCATGCGAGAGGGGGTTGGAACCAAAGAATCGACCAGGGTAAGCATGACAAAGCAAGGGGTAGGGCACAGATAAGTGGTTTGATTGCTGGTCCCTAGAATTTCTCATATAACACGTCAACAAATTTCTGGCTCGTTTACTAATCCGTAATCAAATTGAAAGGAATTGGATTGAAGGGAAATTGGATTGAGGAGGAATTGAAATAAGGTGGAATCAGAATCAGATTCCTGTTGAAGAAGTTTACTAAAACTATCTGGAATCAGAGTGGGAATGATGTTGAGTCCATATAAGTTGTTTACTAATTCACTTTAATCGGAATGAAAACTAGGTTGATTACTATATTGCCCTTACATAAATAAATTATTTTAATACTAATTAATTAAATTAAATTCATATAATAAAATTCATCTATATAAGCATATATAAATAGGTTTTATTTATTTATTAAAAGATGGCAAGAATGATGTTAAATCCATATAAGTTGTTTACTAATTCACTTCAATCGGAATGAAAACTAAGTGGATGACTAAATTGCCCTTACATAAATCAATTATTTTCATACTTTTTAATTATATTAAATTCTTGATTAAATTTATATAATAACATTATCTATATAAAAATATATAAATAGGTTTATTTATTTATTTATTAAAAATGTCATAATGAGTGTCAAATGAAGGGCAATGTTGGGATAATAAGAAACAAGTGAGAGCAACATAGGAATAAAAGACCCATTCCCGATTCTCTTACCCTCAGGGAATTCAAATACCTCACAAAACTAAGGAATCCCTTTCCTCCAATTTCAAGAATTGGATTCCTTGTTTCATGTGGGCTCCACCACTTTTTTTATTTCTTAACATTTAGTAAACACCAGAATACTCCGTAATCGGAATTCAATTTCCTTTCCTTATTCCGATTACCCTTACCTAAATGTGTCATTAACATATTTTTTAACAGACTTAAGAGCAACTCCACCCCTCAGCCCTATTGGACAATTGTCCATTATTGCCTTAGGGAACATTAATTGTTGGAGTGCATTTTCACCCCATAAATGAATTATGCAGGCAATTGCAATTAAAAATTTATTGTTTAAAAAAAATTCATATCATGTTTAATTTCAAAGATGATTTTTAACCAATCCAGTTACAACATGTATTATTATCTAAAATTACAATTTCGTTCCAATAACGCTTGGTTCTTATTCTCTTATTTTTATTTTTTATTGTTTTATTTATTTGAACATTTTTAAGTAACAGACCCACAATTAAAGGGTAAGGAATTAACCTTCCTTACTACTATAAATAAAGGTACAATGGGTGGAATAGAACACACCCACAATTACACATCTCTCTCTTCTCTCTACTATTGCTGTGACATCCTGTCCCGGAAATATCGAAACGCATGTGTGAAATTACGACTTTGCCCCTAGTTCGTTTTTGTCACGTTATGGGTTGTTTTGTGTGGTGTGGCATGTGTTGGACCACACACACACTCCCACACACAGACACTGTCCATCTCTCTCTCTCCTTCTGTCTTCTCTCTGTCTCTCCCGTGCTCCCTTCCTCCCTTCTCCATTGAAACTGTACGGACAAACCCCAAAACCCCTCAAACCTTAGCAGATCGAGGGAACCAAGTACACCATCAAGCTCGTGAGGCTGAGAGGAGTCTAGTGGTACCATTTTCAGGTAAGAAAACTACCATTTTCACGTCGTTTTGAAGTGGTCCGAATTGTGTACTGTTCATGCAAATTTAATCTAGTTAGCTTTTGGACTTTTGAAGCTTGTAGATGTGTTGGTGAGGTCCCAAGGAGCTTGGGAGTGCATCGTTGGACGGATTTGGACGTCGGAACCAAGAACTGTAAGTTTGGCCGAATTTTCATGTTTTTGAAAAGTTTGGTTCCGTTGTTTTTAGGCTCTAAAACTAGTCCAACGTGGTAGATGAGGTTTAGGGCTTCATTTTGGTATAAAATACGTGAAAAATGGATGAAAAACGACGGAGAATAGTGAGTTTTAAACTTTCCCAGTTTTCCCGGTGGCCGGAGTCCGGCGAGGTTAGATCGGAGAAGAAAGGAGAATATTCCGTTAAGTTTAACGGAATATTCCTAACGGCAGTGACGGCGTCAGTTAGGTTTAACGGAATATTCCGTCAGTTTAACGGAATATTCCTGACGGCGTCAGTTGACACCGTCAGTGTGCATGGCACGTGGCCGCGCGTGGGGGGCGCGTAGGTCCGTGCCTTGGCCGGCGCGTGGGGGCGCGTGCGGCGGAGGAAAATTATTCTAAAAATATGGTTGTGATCCTGAGGTTGTGTAGAGCACGTTGGTATATTCATTTGTCCATTTTGAGCAATGTATGAGAAGTTATTACGAGAAGTTGGTTATGTGCTTTAAAGTTAACGTTTTTATAGTTGTTTCGCATTTAGGTGACACGTACCCCGAGGACGAGCGTTCGCACTCGAGGCAGGGGGGCTACGACCTTTCCACTTACCAGTGAGTGGGCTTTTGTTTTCCGTATATACCTATATACATTTATATTCCCAGAAATTGATTTAAAAAGGGTTATTTGCCTTATGCCATGCATGTTATTATTATCGTTTATGCATCATTGCACGCATTAGTAGTGGCATACATATATATGCATATTGGGTGCTGTGGACGCACAGGTAAGTGCCAGGTAAATGGTATGCATGTTTACATTTCAGTAGTGGTTAAAGATGATTAGAGAGCTCATAACCTGCACCCCCGGTGTTAGTGCTCCCGCCCAGAGTAGAGCACAATCCTTCACGTGATGTTCACCTCCCGCACCACACGCTCAGTTTGGATCCAAGTTAGGTGCATAGGCCTGTCGTACAGACCACATTAGGTGGTTCCGACTCGTAGGTGACCCGCGATTATTCGCACAGCCTTCACGTGATCGTAGCACTAGAGCGTATATATATGTTACACCCAGGCCTGTCGTACAGACCACTTTAGGTGGTTCCGACTCGTGGGCAGGTTCAGTTATTGAGTTGAGATTTGAGCTCTAGATGCAGCCGTACAGGTCACGTTAGGTGACTCCGGCTGCCAGATGTTATGATATTGATATGATTTATACCTGGGCACTTACATGCATTATGAGGCTTTGGCATGGCATATCTTGAGCATGTTTGGAATATTTATACATACGTATATATGTTTATTTTCTGGGAAGTATACAGGTTTTACGGCGAGGGGTTAGAATGTATCTTTGCTAAATGGTTTTCAAAGAGCTTTGTTTTTTCCCACTCACGCTTTTGTTTTGCGCCCCTCCAGGTTCTAGTTGTTTAGCCGTTGCGGTGGTTTCCTTTGAGGGCTTTCCGGCGTTTCTGACAGACACTCCCCATTGTAGGGTCGCCTTCGGGCGTACTACTGTTGTCGTTTTTGTTTGGGCTGCTATAGACCTGCTCTGAAATTGTATCTCACTTACTAGCACTTATTTTAGTACTTTGTATGCGAGTTTCTAATTATTCGTACTTTTATATTGCTACTTTATTAGCTTCCGCACGTGCACATGGCTACGTCACCTTCGTGTGACGGCCAGCACGCTCCGATCTCGGTCGGGGTGTGTCAATTGCCGCACCTTTCTCTCTCTCTCTATTGCCTCCATAATTGTTCAGTAAATTATGCCTACAACACGTTATCAGCACGCTCTTGACGCTGCGCTACAGAGAGTTTATTCTTCAATCAGGGGAGTATTACGTTTTAATCATTCTTTTTGTGATTAATTTATTATTTTGAATTGATCTACATGTTATTGATTCAATTTAATTTTTCTATGTTGAACGTGATACAACGCATTGGAGATGCAATTTCGGCTTTATGAAAAGGATTTTCTACAAATTCAAAGGCTTTTATTGTTTTCTGCCAATCAGGTACGCTTAAAATAAAGTAAGATATTTGAAACGACCATGAAGCATGAAAACATTCCTCATGATGCATGAACCCTCTATGTTTATATTTTTCTTCCGATATATATATCGTATATATGTTCATATATATTTGTTTCATGCATTAGGCAATTAAATTGCTATGTGGAATATCTGAGTCAAAGTATAAAATCAAATTAGAAGCAATTCTAGGGTTTTCTTGAACCCTAGCAAAATCGAAAAAAAAAAAAAAGAGGAAACAAAAAGGGGAAATTGGGATCTGTTTCACACCCCAGCCCGCGGCAAGCTTTGCTTGCTGGGCCTTGTTGTCGCCGAGGCCTGCAGCCTGCCCACTCCGACACTAGCCCAGATGCTTGGGCTTGATTCTCCACTGCTTGATATGACGCCAACCATTCGGCTAGCCTCCTGCGCCATAACCAGGCCAGCTCCGTGCTGGGCCCAAGTCCCCCGCACCCCTTGAAGCCCAAACCAGCAGCTTGGGCTGCTGTCTTTGTTTCCCACCAGGCCCGTGGCCTGCAGCCCATTCCCGAGGCCATTTAGGGCCCTACCTTTTACCCAAGGCACCCAACTCGAACCCAATTATTTTTGGGGTAATATTTTTCAACCCGATTATATTATTCTAATATTATTTAGCTTCTACAATCAACCTTGTATGACTCGATTTATTGAATTAATTAAAATTGACTTGCAGTCCATTAATCTGATAATGAATCCAAAATTATTGACCTGAAGATCACTTTTGGACATTAACGATTCAATAATTTATTTTTATACTTTGAACCGTCACATACTTTCGTAGGAAATGAAGCTCTCACACTTGAGTTCCCAAAGAAACTCAAATCCACTATACTTAAATCAGCATATTGTATTCTGCGTTTCTTACAAGAACCTCTCATTATGAACTAATTGTTCATAAAACTAAATTGAACCTATAGTTTCAAATTTAGCGCCTTTGAAACCCGAAGTTTTCTTAAAACAATACACACATGAAAACCCAACGTTTTTCATGAAAACCATGTCTTAGAACTCGAATGTTCTAACTTTGATGCTTATGGATGATTCCTTCCCATAGCACCAATCACAATCTTGTTCCCTTCAATTAAGTGGATTGTCGAACCTTCACAAGTTCGATTTCCCTTATTTGGACGTTTTTAATAGAAACCACTTTATGTGGGGTACAAGACATGAATCTCTACTTGACTATTAAGAAGCTAAGAAACCATCGACGCCACAAATGGCATGGAAGAGCTGAATAAGCCTCCGCCATGATCTTCATTCGAAGACTTATGCTCGAAGCATTACAAATGGAAATACCTCCTGAACGAGGATTCCATGGCTCTTTGGCTCGATTATACGGATTGTCTAATCATGAAAAATATTGCATGAAGCACACCATGATCATGACCATGAATGAGTACAATTCTAAAGTTTATAAATCCGATTGAATTTTGACTAGAGAATATTTTTCTCATCCTTCCATGTTTCTAACTCGCCCCTGAAGCAGTAGTGTAGAAAGCAGAATTTTACCACATTCTCGGATCTGATTACTACCACAAACGTATGGTAGAATCAGGGCTTGCCAAGGTGTGGCATCATGCTCGAAGCGTGATCCTTGGCACCTAAGACCTAAAATTTCAAGAATAAGGGAAAATATTCCTAAACCTCAACCCTGCAGAATCTACTTCCGTCTTGATGGAATAGATCATTGGTTATGCACCTGTTCGTGTCCCTACCAATGTTGTTGAGGAGTACCATTCTCATAGTCAATATATGAGATTGATTTTGCTCCACCGAACATCGTTGAAAAAGCAGAATTTTGACATGGATGGCCTTGTTGGCCGAATCCCCTTAGTAAACCATTTACTTTGTGAACATTTTTCCATGTTCTTGGATTCAAGTTTGGTGTTTGTTTTACTTATGGATAATCTTATTGATATTGTCCTCGAATATGAGTTAATTGAATCATGTTTCTTAATACATGTAACCGATTCAATTAAACACGTGATTAGGTTGGAATGTTGGAAAGTTAGTTGTCTGGACGAATGCATACTACGCACACTAACTTTACACCTAAATCACATCTCTAACAATGACTTCAGGTCTAACCAACCTGATTAAGAGCATTGGCATGCTCCTCGTTGTATGAATGGTACTGCATCACCATTTAAGGGACCTTAAATTCTCCCTGACGTTGAGTTTTTAAGGATATTTGAGATGACAATGATCATAAATGAACCACTAAAGAAAATAGAGTGAAATATCTTTGCACCACCTCCAAAAATGAGCCTGAAGCTTTGATTTGGGGCCAATGGGTTGTCTCCCAACTGGGAATACACCACATGTGGGCGGCCTGGAGCCTGGTGATTGAGCAGTTTACTTGTTTTGGCATGACCTTTTGGGACACTTAGGTCGAACAATAATGCTACAATGCATCTCCTTATTTGAAGTAAAGATATTGCGCCTACAAGCACACTTTGCCAAACATGCTCATTAGGGAAATTGATTTTCTATATCATTCCTCGCAAAGATACAACACGACTCTCTTTTCACAGTGGATTTAAAGGAATATATGTGGACTAATCCAACCAAAATGCGGACCATATAAATACTTATGGTTTTGGTTGATGAATCGACAAACTGGTCACATGTTTGTCCACACACATTGCTGCTAAACCTCTTGGCCGATTATGGGTTCACCACCCTACTTATCCCTTAAGGTCGGGGAGAATGGATAATGCCGGAGAGTTTATATTGAAGGTTTTCGATAAAGTATTGCATGTCGTTTTGGGTTTCTAATTGAACATCGAATTCCCATGTTCACCCCAAATAGCCTCGCTTAGTGATCATAAAGCTCGATTTCAATGATCGCCCAAATTTTGGTGAATATACCAAGTTTTTAGTTTTTGCCTAGGGTTATACAATCCTTGTACGCAGTTATGTTGGTCTACCTTGAGGCCCATTGCCACCCAACCTATATGACATTACAGTTGGTTACTCGGTACGAACCTGACGATTTTTGTATTTACATATTTGGGTGTGCATTCTATGTGCCAAGTTGCGCCGCCGCAACGTACCACCATGGGTCCTCAAAGAATGATGTGTATCTTTTGTCGATCATGATTCTCCTTCACACTAGCTCTTTTTGAGCCCTTGCATGGGATCTCTTTACCGCTTATTTGCGGGTTGTCACTTTAATAAGACAGTCTTCCCGCCATTATGGGGAGATAAGAACATCAACATTCGTGTAGAACGGCGCGAATTTGCGTGGACGTTACCCACTATGTCTCATCTCGATCCCCGTACCGCACATGTATGAAAAGTAAGTGCGATGAATTCTAGATTCCAGAATGTTGCTCCAGATGCATTCCTCTGATCTAGCTAAAGTGACGAGATCATATACCAGCTGCAAACATGCTTGTAAGGATAGACGTACTTAATGGACGTCGAGTCAACATTCCTGAAAGGTATGCCGCCCCTGTTAGACGGTTTAGACGCCGCTGTTGGACAGTCCGGTACACCGGCGGATAGCCAATCAATCTGTCTTGGCCTGGAGCACGACATATCACTTGGTTCGTAGGATTCACATCCCTAGAAAAGGAAGACACGACACAAAAATGAATCTAAACTCGATCGCTGTCTCAAATCATTTTCATCTCATAAGATTAATCCAAATTTCTCCCGAGACTTAAAGTTCTTAGTCCAATATATTAGTTTGGATGAGCTAAATGGAATTGAAATGAGATTATCATCGATGATGTTTTCACTTATATGGTAGCTACAGACATAAATGAAAAACGACGATATCGAACTGTGTTATGTTGATTAAGTGACAACGTAGAACTGATTGGACAACTAAAAGTAGGAAAGGAAGCGTTATGAGATGAATGAAACAATGCGATATGATGCACGCCTTACGGTGCAAGGTTTCTCTCAAATGTTATGTGTTAATAGTAGCCATATGAAAAGTGGTTAGTGTTTTCTTCATGGGGATATAGATATGGAGATTTACATGTAAGTTCCCGAAGAATTACAAGGACTGGTTCAAATAGTTCCAAAACCACAGAACACCTTCGTAATTCGTTTTGAGGCGTTCACTTATGGATTGAAAAATCCGACAGATGTGGTATATCTGTCTACGTGATTATTTGATCAGTCAGGGATGAATTATGCCCTTGCGTGTTAAACTATGAAGTCTTATTCCAAATTGCTAGAGTTACAGTTTATGTCGTTAACACGAACTCACTAAGACTCCGGAAGAGCTTGAGAAAACTGCCTCGCACCTGAAGATGGAATTTGAGATGAAGGATCTTGGGAAAACTCATTTATGCCTCAACCTGAAGTTGAAGCATTGTTTTGATGGTATTTTGGTCTACCAGTCAAACTACACCCCGAATGTGTTACCTTTGAGTATACCTTTGATCGTCCATACGTTATATGCAAATGAGACCTTGAAGAGGTTATGGAATCTGAAATTCCATATATTAGTTCAACTTTGCGCTTCGCTGTACTTAGCTCATTGTATTTAGACAGGACATCTCATTCGTTGTTGATCTTGGTAAAGATACAGCACCGCGCCTACACGCAACCACTGAATTAGTATTAAAGACGTACCTTGAAGGTACTACATGGGCAAATCCCAACGCATCTCAGCAGATCCAAACCCCTTGATCCTTGGAATGATGCTTGCCTTGTTTGTTGTGCTGATGCTGGTTACTGATCAAACCCGCACAAGGTAAAATCCCCAAATGTTTATGTCTTTACCGTTAGGGATATCGCAATATCTTGGAGGTCTATGATATGACCTTAGTTGTGAAATCTTCAAATCATTCCAAGACTCACCTCACTTCACTACGCCACAAGTGAGACATGGTTAGAAGTTCTTATTGAGAATTTTGAAGTACTTGTTGTGTTTTCATCCATCGTTTAGTCACGACAACAATCCATGAAGATTATGCCGCATGTATCAATCCGACCAAGCCATGATACATCAACGAAGTCAACGCCAAGACATATTGCGCCTACATCTACATCAGCAAAGCATCAGGATATTGAAGTCATGCAAGCCGATCCCAGACAACCTTGCCGACCTCTACATGACGTCACTACCGAAGTTAACCTTCCAGAAGCTTGTCCGAGGAATTGGTATGACTAACTATCATATGCAATGCTTGTACTTCTCATTTGGAAGTTATGTCAAACTCAAGGGGAGTATCCAGAAGTATACTCACTTGATCTTAATGTACTATTTTTCCCTACGATTAGGAGCATTTTTCTCACTGGGTTTTTGCTACCTAACTAGGGTTTAACGAGGCACCCATCCTAGGCTGGTCATACCCTTGTGAGCTATTCTACTTGTGTCCAAAAGACGTATAGTTTTGACTTAATGCAACTTCTCACTTTTCTCCTTAGACTATGGGTTTTTCCCCAACTTGGGTTTTACCATAGTGAGGTTTTGTGAGTTTTACTTTTTATGCCTTCTTTCGTTGATTTGAGACTTGCATTCGCCCATTGTGCCGATGACTTCATCAATTGTACTTGCTTCATCACTGAAGACCTGATGCGCCATTTACTTGAGTATTTACACACTCAAGGGGGAGTGTTGCAGTCCTATTGGAATAGGAATGTGATTGTGTAAATCCTAGTAGATATGGGAATGTAGAACATCACACTTTTGACTGACCAAATCAACTCTGATTTGGTCCTAAGAGGTCTATTTTTAAAGCTGAAGACGTCCCCTACAAATTTTCAGAAGGAATATTCCTCACAATACACCATCTTGACCTCCAAAATGCCCAAAACGTCCAGAAACATCAATTTGGGAAAGCTGCGCGCTGAGCCTTAATTTCATTGCCACGGTCAAACGGCTTGATAAAAAAATCTGGAATTTTAACACAATCATCTTGAGAGGCACATGAACATCCTCCAATTGGAATCACTCCAAAGTTCATCCGTTTGTTCACTTTTTACTTCAAAGGAAGTCGAATGTCCTACGTTGAAAATATAATTCAAAGTATCAAAATTCTATAAAAAATAACCAATAAATTAATACTAAGATTAGGGTAAAATATATAGTATAATATGGACTCATCAAGAACCATATATGAATTTAAGTCATGGTACAATGGGTGGCCTTCACTACTGCAGTAATCCAATGCTTCAGCAATGTTCAAAGCAACTCTTAGTCGCATAGCCCACTCAAAGGTTTGATTCTCCCCTATCAAGAATGTTTGAGATGAATTTATACATGAAGCACTTTGAATAGCTATAGGCAATAAATTTTAGTGGTCACTTGTCAAGAATATGAGAATGGGAAAAGCAAAATACGAGTCACAAATTGAAATGAAAATGGCACATTTGTAGATAATAAATCAGCTTTGTGAAAGTAGTTTGAGATGACAATATTATGCTCAAGTAGAACAAATGCATTCTTTAAAGTGCTGAACACCCAATATCTTATGTAAAAGAAGAGAAAATTATATCTTTGTAGGACTGTCATCAAATCGAGATTGAAATTTTTTAAGTTTCAATTGCATGGCTTTTCACATTACAAATAGACAGTGTATGAAACCATTTTATTTTCGTATTTGTTGAAATGCAGTGCAACTTTCAAATAAAGACTATTCCTTCTCATATTTCAAGCAATGTGTCAAACATGTTCTCATATCTTGTGCAGAAAAGAAAAGCCAAAAATTGTCTAAAAAACAATTCATATGTATGGCATAAGTTAATCTAACTTAAGTTAAGCTTCCTCAATCCAACATAGCTGCCAGGTGGGTCATAGTTGCAATTGACAAACAAGTTACAACCCAATAGTGTTAGGATCCGGAGACATATTTTGACACATACTTTTGTGGCTTCCATTCCGTAATTCTTTTTCAAGGATCGGAACCGCTTATATTTCAATTCATTATTCATAAATCATTCTTACAAAAAATTAGATAAATCTGAAATCATTAAAACATTCATTTGTAGTGAAAAAAAAAATGAACAAATACAATTCTACAAACATATACTAAATTTAATCCAACGTCCATATGGTTTCAAATTTGAGTGATTTTTTGTAGCAATGATATTTGAGAGAAGACATAAAAGTTAGATGATTTGATCGTTGAAATACCAGTACAGAATGGACTTTACAAAAACGTGTGTCAAAATGTATGTCGTCTCCATATCATAACCCATATACGTGCCCCTTCCCAACCTCTCTCGGCAAAAACCATCTTTGTTTGGGGGCGTTTGTTTGCCCTGGTTAAAGTTCACTGGACTGGACAAAATTAAGGGTTAGTCCAGTCCCATGTTTGTTCCCAACAAGGATTAGCTTTGGTGAGACTAGCTCTTACTTGCCTCAACTAAAGGCAGGACTATTCGGTCTTAGCGAGTACCCCCGAGAACCAGGGGACTAGCTAAGACCATCATCTCTCTCATTTGTGACCTCCGACCACACACTGCCGTTAACTTTCCGATTCGACTATCTTTTTCAAATATATTTCACAACCAATTTTAACATAAAAAAATATACCAAACTGAAGCTGGGAGTGAGGGGATTCTATTTCTACCTGAATCAAGGCTAAAAGGTGGTCGGAAATTGGCCCGGAAGTCTCGGCATGTTTGGGTTTCTTCGAATCCATGACAGATTCGAGCATGCAAAGCTTTGATCTGTGTCCAGGGATGGAAAGTAGTGTTGGTGGTGCTAACCTCATCCAATTCGATGAGGTTTGGCGGGAAAACACGATGGAAAACTTGCATAAAAAGAGCAGTTTGTTGTTGGCTAGTCGGAGACTTTTTACTGGTTTCTGTTAATTACTAGAAATGGACCACATTGTACCAACCTTTTATTAAAGGGGTGATCTACTGTATTAGTGATTTTACCTCTATTAGACAGATGGTACAATGTTCTCTCTTAAGATGTGATCTTACTGATTTTTGTTTGTTACCCCAGAAATGGATACATAAGACCATCTTTTAACCATTTTTTAGTAAAGAAGTGACATATGTATCAATGTGTCCTACCTGGTACAATGTAGCCTCTTAAGATGTGATCTCTCTAACATTACTTGGTAGGTACTCCAGGATGATTTAACTCGTCATTTGGAATCCGAAAATTTATAGTTCTACTGAAGCAACCATTCCATTCGCATTTCATCCACTGTACGGGACAGTTGTCTTGTGGCCCTATATATTTCTCTGGTTGGTAAGCACAATTACACACGAGAAAAAGTACGCACTTGGGAAAAGACCAAGACCTCATTGACCATTATAAATCTAACGACTTGCCTAAATGCCATATATGCTTGATCTTAAATTTCAGTTGGATTTGCTGCATGATATCTTCATTTACAGATTTCCAAAACCATAGCTAGCTAGCGTCTTAATTTGTCCATTCAACTCATAGCCTCCTTATTCTCCATCCTGTAGGGGTTGTAGTTAACATATGTACTTTGTCATGACTTCAAGAAGCTTCTCATTCGGGTCCTTGATAGCTCAGAGGATCTTGTACGCATCCAAGCTTTGTAGTCTTGAGTTATGATGAACTCTATGTTGGAAAATTTATTAATAATATTATTATATTAAATTTATTAATTGAATGGAAATTAGAAGTAGAGCCTTTTGGTAGAAAGATGTGTTTACTAAAATGAAGAGTTGCAACTTTTAACTCTTCATGAATAGTCACATGTTTTCCAAAGAGATATCTCACATTCTATAAATAGGGAAGCCCCTATAATCACAAAATAATGTTTCATTGTTTTACATAATCATACATAGAGTGTACTAAATATTAGAGAGTTTCATTGAGTCCATACGAGAAGGTTTTCAACACAATCATGGTTCGTGGAGCCTTGTGATTTGGAGTGCTACTATTACAAGGATGTGGTCGTTGTATCTTGGAAGACATGCGCTGATCAACCATGAGCACCGTAGTGGGGCATAAACTTGTCTTAAGGACAAAGTGTTCAACACTTGCCTTGATCGTATTTTATAGGTTTTTCTAATCCATTATATCATGTTCATTTGCCACTGGTTACTCATGTGCATGCATTATTGTGATAAATAATTGCATGAATTATTTCTTGATTTTCTATGTGATTTATTATAGCAATTAGACCCAATTTTTCCAACACTCTAATGAACTAGTTACAAAAAAGGAGAGCTCCAATGACGATTTAATCGGCCTTACAAGGTTTCATATTTTTTTAATATCTCTAACATATTTTTTTTCTTTTAAAGTTAAAACAAAGGATTTTTTCATCAGATGAATATGGTTGTTCGAAATAGGAATAAACAAATCGAATAAATGAATTTCATGTTTAATTCTTGTGTATTAATTGTTCAGCTTGTCAGGTGAGGAAATTTTAGAGCTTGCAAAAAGGAAGTCGGGCATGAGAGATGGAGGAGATGGATCAAAGTGGTCAATATGTACTGTAGCCTTAATTCAAAAATGGATTGTGGTCCTACTTGCAATTTTGGGCGTTGTGGCTTTTTATATTGGTCCGATGCTTGTGGACCCTTTGTTCGTATACGTCTCCATCATCAATGAAAATATCAAGTGTCCCGCGTTGGACGAAAAATTAAAGAATATAGCTATTATTTTGCGATCATTTATATATCTCCCTTATCTACTTAAAATCATCTATCATGTGCTGCCTACGTGGTGCAAATTAACCTTTCTGGAAGATCTCCTAGATGATGATTATCCCCAATACATAGCATTCTAGCTGTTCTTCCTATTCCACAAGTAAGCCAATTACTTTTGTGGAGTTAATTATTTTTTGTACTCTCTTCAGTCATATATTAGGAATTAGGAGAATTTGATTTTGCTGATTTTATCACACAATATTTAAGTTTAATTACCGGTTACATTTGTGTACATATCGTAATTTTAATTTTCCTTCCGACAACAGGGAACTCAAGATCTTTGAATAGAATGAAGTTTTTGAACTCACTTATTATATTGCAATATGCTGCACGAGCTTGTCCAAAGTACAGACTATGCAAGATGTTTAACAAGGGAACATGTGAATTTAGCAGCAACATTCCCTACCGCAAAGAAAATATGGATTCCAGGTATATTAAATTTCATCTCGTACATCCTTCTTGGCCGTGTAAGTTATTATCTTATCTTAGTTTATTTTAACTGCTCCATAAGTTGCTTGTAATTATTATTGAGTTAAAAAATGTAGTTCTTGGTTTGTTAGGTACTAGGGGCATTTTGGTACTTTTCTTTTCTGTTTAATTAGGATAGATTGTTGGATCTTTACTTGTCGAAGTAAAAATGGATGCGACTTAAGTACTTTACAATGTGATAATACTATGTTTAGAAACGTCACACTTCTAAATGATTTATGTCCCACAAATCCACCAAATCCAATGGCATTCTATTTTGGCATATTCATTGGCGCTCTCCAGTCTGGCAGTGGGCACAACAAATTTTTCTCAAAAATTCTTGATGTGTTTCTCATGGGGCTTACGAAATCTGAGGTTTGTTCTTGGATGTTGCATCACGCATATACATTTTTTTACAGTACACCGGTGTTTGAAGGGTTATTGAAATTGATTATCAAAATTCAATCATGCAAATTCAGCGGTCCATTGAGTTGTCCTTTTTAACTGTTGTTTTAATATAGGGAATTGTTATTGGTATTCCAAATTTCTCATTCTAAACTTCAAAATTTCTATATTTAGAAAAAAAAATACACTTGTGAAGAGTGTAGACTGAGATTTTTGGAATGCCAATAACACTTCTCTTAATATATTGCACCAATGATTTCTGCAGTTCTTTTGCTTCAAATCTCAACACTAGTTCCTATGCATTGGAAACCAGCTTTGTAATTTTTATTTCGATTAGTGGCCTTCATGTATCTGCTTGGACATTTGTAGGTCGGTGATGAGTTAAATTTTGTATATCTGTTTTCTTTTGAGTAGTTTCTACATATATGCATGTAAATTTCAGGATTTAATAAACTCAAGTCCAAATCTCCATATTGTGGAGTAGACATTTATGCAGGCAACTAGCAGAACATCTTCTCGTTACTTCCTTTGGAACTTAAGAAACATATGAAGCGGCATCTCTTCTTGGCTACACTACGGAAAGTAATGTCCTATCTCTATCAATTATTCGTAGCTTTATATAGTGTTCTATAAACTTGTGACAGTAGATGGTTTTTCGAATAATCTAGTTAACGAATTCAAGATATTATATAGATAGGAGCATGAACTCTTTGAGTTCTTTTGGCGTGCTTTCGTGAGTCTACTTTTGAACAGTTGATTATCATCCGTCTTAGTAAAATGATGTTACTTATTGGATCTTATCGACGTATTTATAAGATTCTAATTAAATGTATGAATTAACCCCAGATGCCAGGGCTTGAAAACATAGACAGACAAGTGTTGAATAAAATCATGAAACATCTTGAGCCAGTTAACTATGCTGATGGTAGCTATATTATTCGAGAGGGGGAGCCACTAGATAGGATGCTTTATCACGCAGGGCAGCGTACTTACCTACAAGACTAGTAGTATCGGCGGAGAATGTGGCTCGTCAAGCATTATACGTCTTGCAAAAAGGTAATTTTATGGAGAAGAACTTATAGGTTGGGCGACGGCATCTACCTTCTTTTCCGACTTACCCATCTCAGCCAAAACTGTCGAGTCTCGCACTGAAGTTGAAGTCTTTGCTGTCATGGCCGACCATTTACAGCCTGTTGTCTCCGAATTTCCCCGCGTATTCAACACGGAGCGCCCCCAACCAGCGGATAGTACTCCTGTGGAAATAAGCATCTCTTAGGTTGCATGAATTATTGTGCAAACTGGAAAATTTTGAGTACCACTTTGTCTATTAGTTATCTGTAACTAACCAGATTTTAATTCAAATAAGTATATATTTGTAAGGAAAATATGTTTAGACGTCATATCCTTTCCTCAACGTTAGCAAAACACAAGAATACCTGTCAGGTTCAATTGTACCACAATTGTAATAGAGAAAGCTCTTTAGGTGAGTTTCAATGGCTGTTACAGTCGTAATGAAGGTTTAAGCAGCAATTCAAAGACTCCCCTCAACAATTCCAGTGAGAAATTGACTAATACTATCGACTCTCGACCAATACAAAACTACGTTGCAATTCTTCTGAGTGCAGATCCAGAGGAACTTCCTAACCAGTCTCATTTTATATCAACTACAAACAGAGCATTCTGGAGTTCCTTTCAAGAGATTGGTCCTATAATAATTCATCATCAGGCAGACTATTATCGTTTCTTGTGATCAAAGAAAAGAGAACGATTCAATGCGACCGAAACTATGTTTCTTTTGCTAAATAGGATCCAAATCAAATCAGTCCCAGTAATACCAATCATGGAATCGAACGAGAAGGAGTCCGTTTCCTTTCCTACTTGCATTGAACAGATACAAACAGGAATCCAACAATATGTCTACATACAATACAGATCAGATGAGAAACATAAAGCAATTGCTAAACAAGCTCATAAGTGCAGCTAACAACACATCAACACGAAAAGTTATCCACAACATCGACCGAAGCCCCTAATTATGGCCCATTAAAACCAGAATTCTAATCTAAATTTCTACACATAAAGAAAAAGAAAACGCTGTGGTACTGTAATTTGTTGCTGTGCAGCGTGAGCTAGCTGATTCGAAAACAGCTCTGCAGGTTAGATTAGTTTAACTTTAAAAGTAGAAAAGGATACACAAAATCTGATCATTGGAAGTATTCACCAAGTGCAACCAAATTCAAACATGCTGTTCAATTTTCCCGGAGTTTCTCGGAACCCAAACGGAGGATAAGAAAAGGGGAGTTAGGGCAGAGAATAAACTCGCGAGCTGTCTGGCGCGGAGAGCCTGGAGAAATTTCCGAGCTAAGAACGAAGCCACGGCCGATGATGGCTGGGTCGATGGGTCTTCTTCGACGCGGCTGGTTTCGATTTGGGGACGTTGGGAAGGAGCAGGCCAGTGCCAATTCTTTTTTTATTTCCCTTCTGTCGATATGGGGCTCTGTGCAAGCGACCCCTCCCTCCTACCGCGAGATCAAATCTCCTCCACCCAAAATGAGTTTGGTCTCTGTGTCAATTATATAAATTTAATATGTATCAAATAATAATTGAGATCGTTTGCTAAAAAAATAAAAAATAATAATAATAATTAAGATCACAGAATGATCATATATATTTTTAGTGTAGCAGATTTTATCTCCCCCTCATTTTCCTCTTGGCTATCCATTTTTCCTTCTTCCTCCAGTTTTTCCCGTTCCTTGTAGAGCATCCTAGCTCTCTTTTCTTTTACCTTTTTCCATTTTTTTTTTCAAAGTAGACAGATACTTTCTTAGCTCAAAAAATAAACAATGTTGACAGAATTTTTGTTCTTCCCTTAGTAAAGTGAATAAGTGGAAAAGAAAAGAAGGTGAATGAAGACAAAATGAGATGCAGACGACTACTAAAATCAATAGAAAAATATCAAATCCTCAATCCATATTTTCTTCATTTATCTCTCAATTGAAAATAATGATACGAACTTCTATGGTATCACACTTCTATTTCACTCTTCGACGATTCGACCCCTTAACTTGTCCATTGAACCCCTAGCTTCCTTATTCTCCATCTTGTAGTGCATGGTTGTAGTTAACATATGCACTTTCTTTAATTTCAAGAAGCACCTCGTTCGAGTCTGTCAAAGGATCTTGTACACATTATAGCTTAGTAAGTTTGAGTTATGATGAACTCTTGATGAACCAGTTCAAAGAAAGGAGAGCTCCTCATCGACCTAACAAGGTTTCATATTTCTTTTAATATCTCTTTAACATTTTCTTTTTTAAATAAAAGAAAAGATTTTTGCATCAAATCAACATGGCCGTTCGAAATAGGAATAAACAAATCGAACAAATGAATTTCATGTTTAATTCTTGTGTTTTAACTGTTCAGGTTATCAAGTGTTGAAATTTTTGAGCTTGCAAAGAAATCAAAGTCCTCAATACGATCGAGATTCAACAATATCATTACTAATTTATGGAAAGTTTGAGCGTAAGAGGAAGTCTGGCAAGAGAGATGGAGGAGATAGATCAAAGTACTCAATAGACTCAATACTACCAATAATGTTTCAGATATCGCATCTGATCATTGTGATGGTTTTTATTTGTCCTATGCTTCTGGACCCTTTGTTCTTATACGTTCCTATAATCAATGAAAATATCAAGTGCCTCGCGTTGGACGAAAAATTAAAGAAGATAGCTATTATTTTGCGATCATTTACAGATTTCCCTTATCTAGTTAAAATCATCTATCATGTGATGTCTGTGTTGCGCACATTGAGATCTACGGGTGCGAACAGTTGCTGGTGGAGAGAAGCATGTCGGATTTTTCACCCAAAATTCCTAATTCATAACATTTTTCCTTTTCTTCCTATTCCACAAGTAAGCCAATTACTTTTCTAGAGTAAATTATTTTTCGTAATCTCTTAATTAAGTCATATATTAGGAATTAGAATAATTTAATTTTGCTGATTCTGTCACACAACACTTCAAATTAATTACTAATTACATTTGTGCACAGATCGTAATTTTAATTTTCCTTCCGACAACGAGGAACTCAAGATCTTTGAATATAATGAAGTTTTTGAACTCACTTATTCTATTGCAATATGTTGCACGAGCTCGTCCATTGTACACATTATTTAAGGACTTCAACAAGGAAACACTTGAAAATAGCGACAACATTATTATGAGAAAGATCATGTGGATTCCACGTCTATTCTATTTGATCTTCTACCTCCTTGCTAGCCATGTAAGTTATATATTGTCTTATCTTAGTTTATTTTAACTGCTCCATAATTAAGTTGCTTGTAAATATTGTTCAGTTACAAATGTAGCTCTTGGTTGTTAGGTACTCGGGGCATTTTGGTACTTTTCTTTTCTGTTTAACAAGAGGTAGATTATTGGATCTCTATTTGTCGAAGTGAAAATGAATGTGATTTAAGTACCTTACAATGTGATAGTACTACGTTCAGAAATATTACACTTCTAAATGATTTATGTCCAACAAATTCCACCAAATCCAATGGCCTTCTATAAACGTGTGGTAGTTGATGGTCTTTTAGTAAAATGATGTTGCTTATTAGATTTTATCGATGTATTTATAAGTTTCTAACTACATGTATGAATTAACGCTAGGTGCCAGGGCTTGAAAACAAAGACAGAGAAGCGTTGAAAGAAATCATGAAACATCTTGAGCCAGTTAACTATGCTGATGGTAGCTATATTATTCGAGAGGGGGAGCCACTGGATAAGATGCGCGCTTTTCATCACGCAGGGCAGTGTACTTACCTACAAGATTAGTAGTATCGGCGGAGGAAGTGGCTGGTCAAGCATTAAACGTCTTGCAAAAAGTGAATTTTATGGTGAAGAACTTATAGGTTGGGCTGCGGCATGTATCTCCATTTCCGACTTACCTATCTCAGCCAAAACTGTCAAGTACCACACTAAAGTTGAAGTCTTTGGTCTCATGGCCGACCATTTACAGCTTGTTGTCTCTAAATTTAAGAGGCATTTCAACACAAAGCTCTCCCACCCAGCGGATAGTACTCATTTGGAGATAAACTGACAATGGAATTTCTTAGGTTGCATGAATTATTGCGCAAACTAGATTTTTAATTCAAAATAACTATATATTTATAAGGAAACTATATCTGTAACTTAGGTTGATGAAAAATTGAAGATATTTTTAAATTTAAAGAATTTAAACATCATCTCCTTTCCTCAACATTAGCAGAGCACAAGAACCTCGGTTCAACTTTGAATTCCTCTGCCACGATATCTTATATGAAGTATAAGAAAAAATCTCATCTTCGGTGCATCTGAAAACATTTTTCAATTGCAACCTCATGCAATATTTTTAAAATATTTCAATGCTAAATATTATTTATTATTTTATTTTAATTTCATATATCCGTTAGAAAATTTGTTAAGTTAAATGTGATGACTTGACAAATACATAACCCATATTTTGGGGCAGTCAATTATGCCATGTAAACAAAATATAAAATATAAAATAAATAAAAATTGGCCCACCACTTCATCTTCTTCGTTCTCTCATGATCCCATCTCTCCTTTCTCTACCGTTTCTGTCTTCGTTCTCCACCTCGGATCGCGTAGCCGGTCGAGTCGATGATGATGGCGTCCAGTTTCGGACGCCGGTGGTCCATTAAAATTCTACTTGTTAGTTGCTATTTTTTGCCCTTTTATTTTTACACTGGCTGAGATGATGGCGAGGTTATGGTGTAGCCACATGCCCTCTCGAGAAAGTCACCTTTGGTGAGCACAATTTTTTAAGAATAAGACTTGGTGGGAAAAGACAAGACCCATCGTCAATACTGCCTCTTCATTTTAACTTTTGTATACCTCGGTTGTGTCTCAGATTTAGCTCCACGCTGCACCTTTGTATGGAGATCTCCAAAATTCTGGTCAGCTTTGTTACGTTGATATTTTACGTATATTTTGTACCTTTTTTACTTATTGTTTGGTCATAGTTTGTATTAAATTGTTGAATTTAATGTCTTTTGTGTGAATTTTGTAGAAATCTCAAATCTTAGCTCGGAGATGAAAGTGGATTTTCATGAAGAATTAGAAGGAAAGTACGAAGGAAGAGCCAAGTGAGTTGCTTGCTATGTGAGGAGAAATTTTTGGGAGTGACGGGAATTTTTGGAGGTGACAGGAACACACACCTCAGCAAGGCAAGTGGTGTTCCCATCCTATTAAATTTCTGAAAATATGAGTTTAACCTCTCAAATTCAATTTTTTCCATATAAAACCCGACATAATTTTTTTACTCAAAACAAACCAGTGACTAGGATCCACTTAAGTGAATTCATTAATTACATATTACTTTACACATTTTACATTTTTTTAGATGCCTAAAATACCCCTATTGCATATTTGATGTGCACAATTAATTCTATGCAAATTGTAAGGAGAGAGTTAATGATTTTGCAAAAAGAAAAATAAGACATTAATGTTAAAAAATTCATTGCATATTAATATCAAATATGAGAATTGTTGGCTTAATTCTATGTATCTAGCATTATGAGTTTACATATATATGTTTATTAAAAATAAATAAATAAATAAAAACCTAATATATGTAAAAAAAAAAAAAAAAAAAAAAAAAAAGTAATTTACCTACCATGTACAAAAATGTTATTTGACTCAAAATGTGTATAAATATATATATATATATATGTGTGTGTGTGTGTGTGTGTGTGTGTGTATTTATATAATTACACCATATTAATTTATGTCACATCCCCGCTCGGGGCGGATCACTTCCCGGGCCCGCTCCACCACCGTAGCACGATATTGTCCGCTTTGAGCTTACCATTCCCTCACGATTTTGTTTTTGGGAACTCACGAGCAACTTCCCAGTGGGTCACCCATCATGGGATTGCTCTAGCCCCCTTCTCGCTTAACTTCAGAGTTCCTACGGAACCCGAAGCCAGTGAGCTCCCAAAAGACCTCGTGCTAGGTAAGGATGGGAATATACATTTAAGGATCACTCCCCTGGGCGATGTGGGATGTCACAATCCAACCCCCTTAGGGGCCCGACGTCCTCGTCGGCACACTCGCGACCAGGGTTAGGCTCTGATACCAAATTGTCACATCCCGTGTGAAATCCCATCCCCGGAATTTCACCATGCATTATGTACCCCGTATTTTAAATTCGTATTTCATGATTACGTGATCTTTATTAGTTAATTTTAATACCATTAATTTTAAGTTTGGAAATTGATTTGGTATTGAGTTGGAAGTTTCATAATCAATCTTTATCTCTCATTGACATTTGAAATTTACAACTAGTTTTTTTTAATAGATCTCGAACCCATGAATACATAGGCGAAAGCCGTTTGCGAGTCCGAATTATAACGGTATAGTTACGGACGTTTGAATTGTGAACTTTAGATTGTGGGAATTATTAAATTCCCATAAGTGGGTAAAGGTTAAGCTAGTTTTTTTTTGAAGGGAACAATCAGTTTTTTTTTGGGGATTATAAAAAGACGTTGAGGGAGGTGAGAAGGGGACATTTCCCCCCCCCCTTAGTTTGTCACCCGTATGCTTCACCAACATAATTTAAAACCTGCTAATTTCAAGCCAATTCCTCCGGTTCTCAGCTGACCTTCTTATCTACTTCACTTGTAACTTGCTTGACTATCTCCTTCCTTCCATCTCCACCAAAAATCAAGTTTGTTTGAGGCTTACTTCAAGTAGAACTCCACCGGAGAACCCAGTGATTCTCAACGGCGATTCGTCATTCCGGTGAGTGTCACCATTCACCATCACCCTTATTCAACTTCCCTTGGACCCATGAACAAGACCCAACTGGTGATTGGGGCGTTGGAACACCAAAGAAGCCGAATTGAAGAACACCCACCTTAGGGTTTCGTTGGGTGCGAGCCAATTTGAGGGCCTTCCCGGTCAAATTGGACTCGACCCCAGGTATAAAGTTTATTCTACTTGTTGAGATAATTGCTCTTGTAAAATTTGAGATTTTTTTTGGGAAAAAAAAAGAAAAAGAAAAGGGTCGAATTTCTTTGTTGTGTGACATTGGTGTTATGGAAATGTTGACGATGGAATAAGACATTGGAATGTGAATTTTCATGCATTTTGTAATTCTAAGTCTGCATTTGGATGCTTTATGTTAATGTGTTCAATTACATTAGAAACTAGCCTTACATTACTGCCTTGATTTATAATGGGCGTTTGACTGTATTTTCATGCCTGCTTCTTGGGTATTTGAGGGAAGGTATGAAGAAAATGATTGTAGGAAGGGAGAGATTAAGGAAGCCGGTGGGGAGGAGACTCTGTGATACCTGGCACCTACGTTTCAAGTAGTTAATTCATTTGTTTAATTTAGTAGTATTGCCGCTGAAATCCCTACTTTTCGACTACGTAATTACTGGAACTTTTACATCTAATTGTGGTTTATGTTCAAGTTTATATATATTTAAAGGATTTGGTATCACTCTGTTTCTTATAATGGGTCATAACGATGCCTGGAGTAGTGAAAATCTAGTGATTGGGTCTTATGGAGTAAATGATGTAAGATCATGGACCCTGCCTTAGAACAATGGTTTGATCCCTTATTAAATGTGTTATGGGAGGCATATAAGAGTTTTTGAATATGTGAATTATCGAAGGAAATCTAAATGTGGACTTGTGCTTTGTTCAGGAGGTGATAGAACGTGATGCCTTGACTCTCGTGCTAAGGTGCATTAGCGTGGGTTCGAGGTGAGTGACTTCAATATATGTGATATTAGTGATTACCTTGCTTTTTTAATTACTACTCTGTGAGGGTGTGACTTAGTTTTTAAATATATTTCTATTGAATTATTATGTTAATACCTAGTTTTGATTTAAGATTATGGAATGAGATTTGATTATTACATTTGAAATATGTTTGATTGGCATGATGTGATGAAATGTGAGGGCTAGTGGTGGGTCATTAACCCATTGGGGATTTGCTGTTTTGATATTGTTTCATTTATGATTCGTTGATCCATTCTAAAAGTTAGTATTTATGCTTTACTTCTCTTAGTTGAGCTTTTGTAAATGAAGTAACTTGTGCTGGTCTCAGTTCTTTGAACCATTGTACATTATGGGTGTTGGCTTTCCACGATTCCGTTGAGTGATGGTCCGGAATCGTACCCATTCGGATTCCGTTGAGAGATGGTCTGGAATCCCTCCTACTCCGCGATTCCGTTGAGTGATGGTCCGGAATCGTAACCATTCGGATTCCGTTGAGAGATGGTCCGGAATCCCTCTTACCCCGCGATCCCGTTGAGTAATGGTCCGAGATTGTATCCACCTGGGTTCCTTGTGTTTGAGTTGAGATAGTTGCAAAGGTGTAGGCTTTGGATAAACTGTGTCACCCTAATTTTACTTTCATTGTGTGTATGTGAAAATGGGTGTGAGATGTGATAGTTGTTTCAAATGAACTTTTGGATGTCCGGGTGACTCCTTTGGAGTTTCAAAGGGTTGGTATTGTTTGTTATCAAGGAATTACATTCATTGTTTATAAATTATGTTTGAGGGATGATTTTTAATAATTGTCTCTCATACTTGGTATTATTGTCACTCACACAAACCACGCAGCTTATATTGTGTGGATGGTTGCCGATGTACCATTTCGATGGTGTAGGCACTGAACTTACAGGTGACAGGTTGAGTAAACTTCGAGACGGTCGTAAGTGGGGGTAGCAGTGCGGTATCAGAGACTTGGAGCGTTAGGTTACCCTTGATTCACTCTTGTACTTTTTATTTTGAGACTTTCTTTTGAGCATCTTGAACTTGTTTTTGGTCTGGCGAAGGTTGTACTTCTTTTTGGAATGTACATATTTGTAAATATCAAGTGGTGAACTTAGTTATCTTCATATTAATTTGGGTTATCATTTAAAGTAATTCCTTTAGTCGCTCATACCGTATTCAACAAACGTTATTTTCCTTGTCACGTGTCGATTCTCGACGTTTGTTGGGATCGGGGCGTGACATCCCGACCCGGGGCGAATCACTTCCCGGGCCCGCTCCACCACCGTAGCACGATATTGTCCGCTTTGGGCTTACCATTCCCTCACGATTTTGTTTTTGGGAACTCACGAGCAACTTCCCAGTGGGTCACCCATTATGGGATTGCTCTAGCCCCCTTCTCGCTTAACTTCGGAGTTCCTACAGAACCCGAAGCCAGTGAGCTCCCAAAAGGCATCGTGCTAGGTAAGGATGAGAATATACATTTAAGGATCACTCCCCTGGGCGATGTGGGATGTCACAATTTACCTACCTACTACTTGAAATGTTAATTTCCAATTATGCAAAATATTGTATACCAACAACAAAATATTGCATAAACTTAGAAATTGGATCATGCTTTTGATTTTATCTTTTACCTACAAACAATCATATACAAATTACTTTTATATATTTTTACCAAAAAACGTCCCTAATAATATATGTAATAATACTTGAAAAATAATTTACCTACCATGTATTCAAAAATGTTATTTGATTCAAAATATATAATCTAGGTTTTCTCAACAAACAAAATATATATATATATATATATATATATATAAAATCTAGGTGCAGCTCTATATATTTTTTTATATAATTGGAACAAATTAATTTAACTACCTGCAAATTAATTTCCAATAATTTACCTACAAAAAATTATAATCTAGGTGCAGTTATATATTTTTTTTATATAATTGGAACAAATTAATTTAACTACCTACAAATTAATTTCCAATAATTTACCTACAAAAAATTATACCTTGTGTGTAATATAATATCTTTTTTTTTCACCGTCATACCTATATTTATACAACAATAAAACGTGCTTGATATATGTAACAATAAATGGAAAATAATTTACCTACAAGTTAGAGAAGTGTTATTTGATTCAAAATATATAATATGATTTAGTATAATTTTTTTCAATAATTGGAACAAATTAATTTACTTCCCAATTAATGCAGAATATATATATCACAAAAAAGGTAAATTTTTGGTATGATATGGATACAATTAATGCAATACAAAAATTTATATATTTGTTTGGGCCCAAAATAATATTGTTGGGCCGAGCAGCAGGTTGTGCTCGGCCCAAGGCTGTGTCAAATGCTATGGGCCGAGTGATAAATCCCGGGCCAGTTGGCAGGATCGGTCGAGTCCTATCCTAAGAAGTAGTCCAGATAAACAGAAAGGGTCGAGGAAGTCCTAGTGCGACCAGGATTCCCGGCCGGCAAAGAATAAAGCCTCGGAAAAGGAGAAAGTTCAAAGTCCTAGTGGGAGTAGGTTTGTTCGAGGTAGAGTTGAAACGGGACAAGGACTCCTAATCCAGATAAGGATGCAACTCGGTTTCAAGGAATGGGGTGCTATAAATACAAGAAATCATGCAACAAAAAAGGACCTTCAATTCAGCATACAATTGCCCTGCGCAAAACCTCTCAAATACCTTGAGATTTTTTTCATTTTCTTTTTCTGCCGACACACCTTCAGTTTGGATAAACAGCACTGTGGAGGCACCCGGCGAGCACCTTCAGTTTGGATAAACAGCACTGCTGCTGTAGAATCAGCCGACCGAGAAGCACCTTCAGTTTGGATAAACAGCACTGCGTCGAGGCCGACCGGTTACCTATCTAAGTCTCGGCCGAGAAGGGTTTTCGAACCCTTATTGGTAGAGGTCACCTTGCTAGCCTTCTCGGCGTAGCCAGGTGTTATGAATCGTGTTACTCAGCGTACTGGGCGCCGAGTGATTTTATGATTGGACACTCACAAGTAAGTTTCAGAGTTCGGCATTCCGACAGCCGAACTACGTTTACCATCAAGACATACATCACATTTGAGTACCTGTGTCCATATAGTTTGGTCTCGATTCGACGTGCTTATACTCTTACGAATATAATCATAGTGACCGAATCGAGCTCCGACGGTTTATGAACTCCACAGAATTAGTAGCCTTGTCTTCAGGCTATAGAACCCAGAGACCGAGAGTGTTCCTTCCTCGGTCGCAATCGCAAGATAAAGAAGTCAACAACGCGCTCAACGCGACATCAACAAATTTTACTCCTCGGCCGAGCTCGGCCGACGAGTTGGCACGCCCCGCATTCAACCGAAGGACGTAGTTAGCTTATTAGTTACTCGGCCTGCGCGCCACGTAGGTTTTGTAATTTTTAGAGTCAACATTTTGGCACGCCCAGTGGGACCATTGTGCTAAACCTTCGGAGTTCATGACCATTGAGACACGGTCTGTAAAGAAGAAAACAATCATGGGAAAGTCAACAGCTGACTTACCAGTGCAAGGCCTTGGGCAGGATTTGCACCCTGCAAAAAATCCGATCATTGTTGCGCCGCCCGAGGCCACAAGCGCGACACGCCGAGAGAATGAAATCTATCTCGGCGGACAACCTCGCAACTCAGAGGTCCCTAACCCAACAGCAGGCATGATCGTGGAAGGAATAGTGGAAGATTGCGACGACGATGGTGGGGAGGGTTCTGATCCACCAACTAGGTCGTTTCTTCGGAGACGACTTGATGAACAGTATCGATAGGTTGAGCAGTCGATTGGTCAAAAGATGAATGATTTACTGGAAGCAATACGAAGTAACAACAACACACAGACCAGGATGCTTGAACTGTTGGTTAGTAAAGCCTTCGAAGATGGCCAGGTCGGCCAGCCTCGGCAGCTTTCTACGAATGTTCCAATACAAGCCGAGAAAGGATCCGCCCGGCCACAACCAATCACCTTAGATAAAAGAGGTGGACCGAGCAATAGATCCGAGGGACCAAGCCAGGGAGAAGAAGCCGCTTCCGTAAACCTGACCGAAGTCCAGAGAATGATTGACTCGGCCCTAAAGAAGGGGCCGAAGTTTCCAAAATTCATCCATCCATACCCGGCTTATGTAGAAAGATTTGAATACCCGCGAGGTTTTAAGATCCCTGATTTCAGTCTCTTCGTAGAAAGATTTGAATACCCGCGAGGTTTTAAGATCCCTGATTTCAGTCTCTTCGCCGGGGAATCATCTTTATCCTCATTAGAACATGTGGCTCGGTTCACGGCGCAGTGTGGAGACGTCAATAGCGACTTCTATAAATTACGGCTATTTAATTTTTCACTAACAGGTTCAGCTTTCGCCTGGTACATTAATCTCCCACCCAACTCCGTGCAGAGTTGGGAAGAGTTAGTCGAGAAGTTCCATGAACAATTTTATCGACCAGGGATGGAAATGTCCGTATCATCGTTGGCCAGGATGGCTCAAGCGTCCGACGAATCTCTAATGGAATACCTAACAAGGTTTAAGTCGGCCAGGAATTGGTGCCGAGTACCTCTCCCCGAAGTGGAATTCGTCAGGATCGCCCTCAACGGATTGGACATGGAATACAAAAAGAAGTTTCTGGGGGCAAACATTCGAGATATGTACGAACTTGCTCAACACGTTGAACAGTATGATTATCTGCTCCGAGAAGAAAAGATATCAAAATCACCATCCCGGGGGACGTTGTATAAGAATCCCACGATTAGCTATGCATTGGCCGAAAGCGAGGACCCTCAGTATGCTAGTGTGGATGCGGCCGAGATAGTAATAGATAAACCTTACGTCTGCAAGGCTTTAGCTCAAGTGATTTCCAAAGACACCAAAACCCGTTCGGCCGCCGAGGAGATGAGTAAATCATCGAAAGTATACACTTTTGATATCACCAAAGCCGATGCAATTTTCGATCAATTATTGGCAGCAAAAATCATCAAGCTTTGGCCGGGACATACTATCCCTAAGGCCGATGAATTGAAGGGCAAAATATACTGCAAGTATCATAATTCTAATAAGCATGCAACCAATAATTGTGTTGTATTCCGAGACACAATTCAAAGTTGGATCAAGAAAGGAAAGTTGAAATTTCCGGAAAAGCAGATGGCGGTCGACGTCAATCTCTTCCCTTCAACAACAATTGGTATGGTGGATGTTCATCTTCCTAAAAACAAAGGGAAGGCCGAATACATCCCGGTGCAGCATATCCGTAAACGGAATGGTCAAACGAGATTAAAGATTGATTTATTTTCAAATGCACCACCTACGGAACGCTCGGGGCCACCCATCGATGAGCCTATGATGGGGTCGAGTTTCGACGAAACTCATGAATCAAGGGTTTTATGCGACCATTGTAAAACACCAGTTGAACCTGGGAAGAAGACATATGCGACACCATCCACGACCCCTACAACATCGCCAAGGGGACTTGGTAACGATCCACGACGCCAAGTGTTTGATAGACTCGGCCCACAAGTACGGCCAAAGGACCAGGCCCCGGTCAGGCGGCGTCTTGACTTCGACGCACCTTTCTATAATAAGGATTATTACTCGCGCAATACCAGCAGTTCGGGCTCACCAGCCGATCGAAAAACTTTCAAACCACCCAGGACATCGGATCAACGCTGGTACAGTTACAATTCTCCGACTAGCCTATATACGGCGTTGTCTAAATCTCAAAAACGTCGTCGCCAACGGATAGATTGCATGGCTCGACGACGAGAAGCGCAGACCAGCCCTGCCAACCGGTGGCAACCAAAAAAGGCCGTGGAAAGCATTAGTGAATGGCCAACCCCGACTATCATGACCGAGTTAGTCGAAGGGAGAAGAGTAGCGGCTCCCGACTTTGAAACCACTATTGGTCCCATGAGCCAAGGACCCAACGGTTTATATGGTAGGTGCTGGCTAGATTCACCCATAGATTCCAAAAAACCTGTTCAGGTCCATAGAAATTCAAAACCTTCATACTAATCAGATTCCGACACGGCGATGCCGATGTAGCGTACTTGTGATCCATGCTTTACTTTTCCTTCTTGTTTTTGAAACTCTATTGAGTATCCATTGCAGCATTGTATAAACTGAATTCATTTATAGGAATGAATGAAAAGCTTTGTTTTTCCTTACCCATATGAATTTGAATCATATTTTCATTGTTTCCATCCCATGTTAATGCGGAAATCCAGGCTGTTTGCTCAATAGTTTTTAACATTCGAAACAATAACGCGAATGTAGACACGTAAAATTGATCACACGATCGATAATATCTAGTAGCAATGGGCTCTACCACTTCATGTGGGACCGACTTGCACTAAGCAATGTGTCTAAATATCCTTACTTAAGCGAAAATGAGAAAATGAATGAATAAGAGGGTTTAAAAATGCGAGAAGGAAAGGGAATCAGAACAATTCTCTCTAGTCGATTTGATTCCTGATTTTTAGGTATTTGATAACGATGGAAAAAGTTGTATTTTTCCGATTCTTTATGTGCAAGTAAACCTAACAAAAAGTTAACGAGTAAAATGATTCTCATATCCATATTTTAGTAAACAAGGGAACTCAAGAATTAAAATAATTCAAAGTCCCATTCCTTCTAAATTTTTTGGTCAAACCTCATTCCTTCTAAATAAGGGTGCATTTTTGCTCAACTACATTAACTTTCGTGTATGTTTATTATACACCTTATTGGTTGCCATGTGTTACATTTTCTAACCCCTAGTAAACTTGTTAAGTATAAGGACGCGTGTCAGGTTCTTAGGTGGAGATGAGTATCACCATAGTTAGTGGTGGTGAACAAAAATACTCCAAATGCCGTAATAGAAAACCCAAGAAGAGAAGAGACACTGCTCAAGGGTAGATCAACCGATCTATAACAGATCGAGCCACTACCCAAACCAAGCAAATTAATTCACGTTGGCTAACATTGTTCGTTTGGAAGTATTTCTAAAATGATTGAAGACGTTTTTAGTGAAAATGTTTTGAAATCCATTCGTAGTAAAAATCCAAATGGATCTTGAAAAAAAATACTAGAATTGATTTATACAATAAGCACAAATCTGGTGCTTTTTCTAAAAAACATTTAAAGTATTTTTGAAAATCAAAATCAATTTTATTAAAGGCGTTTTCAAAATCATTTTAAAAACACTTTGTAACGAGATAATTGATTTTAGCTTGAAAAATATGAAGGGTATTATGCGTTTGGTTGACCGTGGTCAACACTCAACAGTGATCTTCCGTTGTTCACGCGCCACGAGCTAGCAAGGTCACAAGTTGAAAGCCACGGAAATCGGAGGTAGCTTGAAATGCAAGCCATGGAAGTTACGTCTCTCTGCAACCTCGAACCTCAAACACTGACGAGCCATGGTGGTGGAGAGAGTCGGGTCAAATTCTATGGCGAATATTTCTGGGCTTCGCGGCCCGCTGTGGTGGATGCAGTGGGCCAAGCGTGGCTGGGCAATCGCCGCCGTCGGATTCGCCGTCTTCGTCTTCCTCTTCGCACTCTCTGTCGCCTCCTACTATCGGAGTTCCGAGCCGGAGTCCAACATCGCGAACTCATTTCATCGCATCACCACCTCCGATTTGATCGACCTGACATTGTTGCACAGCGCCAAAGATAGAGGCGCCCGTACTGCACCGTAACCCTTCGCTAATCAAATTTTAATTACCATGTGTTTCAGCTCCTAATTAATTTCTCCTTGATTTGATTACCCTCTTGTTTAATTTATGGTTTTGCAGTTTGTTTAGATGGAAGTTTGCCTGGCTACCATTTTCAAAAGGGATTTGGATCCGGCGCCAAAAATTGGCTACTTTTCATTGAGGTCTTAACATTTCAAAATTCTTATGTTGTTGGAAAGGCGCAGAGATAACTGGTTATGAACTTTTAATCGAAACTGGAATTGGACGGATACTAAACAGACAATAAAATGCCCTAAACCTTAGTGTTACATGCGTTATGTTTCCCAATTAATTATTTCTTTAAAATTTTGTAACCAATTCTGTTTGTGCATATTTCTTGCAATTGTTTTGTTCAATTCATTGCATTTACATGTTCTAGTTGGTTTGTTTATTAAGATGAAAAACCTATGTGTAATGGATTTATTAGGTTGAAATGTTGAAATGTAGGGTGGAGGTTGGTGCAACACAATAGAATCATGTATTTTGCGTAAACATATGCATTTAGGATCTTCCAAACATATGGGACGTCGAGTTCACTTTACTGGGATTTTAAGCCCTCACCCTGACCATAATCCTGGTCACCATAATGCTTAATTATTTGTACGATCACCATAATGCTTAATTATTTGTAGTTTTAACTCAATGTCAAGTTAAACTGTTAACTGATGTGATTCAATTCCAATTTTGGAGCATTCTCTAGGATTCTTTAACTGGAACCGAGTCAGAATACAGTATTGTGATGGCGCATTTATAGCCGGTCACCCTGATAATGAGTTGAAGGTAAGTTATGTTTGGAGATTTTCTGCCCTGTTTGAGAATCAGTAGTAATTTTATTAATGGAGTTTTTATTGCTCTTCAATGGTATAGAATGGAACGGAACTTTTCTTTAGGGGCCGGCTCATCTGGGAAGCAATTATGGATGAACTGTTGTCATTGGGCTTATCAAAAGCGGAACAGGTATCAATCTTACAGGCCAGTCTTTTGGGCCCTTCTTTTGGGAAGCAATAATGTGTGTGAACAACAATCTTACAGGCCCTTCTTTCGGGATGCTCTTCCGGTGGGTTGGCAGCTCTTATACATTGTGATGAATTTCGACATCTTTTGCCTAAGGATGCCACTGTCAAATGTCTAGGCGATGCGGGTTTTTTTCTTGATGAGTATGTTTTATGCATACCAGTTCCTTCTGCACCAACATCTTTTAGCTAATCTGCTTAGCATGAAGTTTTTCTAGGATCATAGATTTTCACATGTGAACTTTTCGAGGGCCATAATTTCGTTCTTATCTTTGCTGTTTCCTTATTCTACTGTTCCTAGTTCATACATTAGGAAATAAGACCTATCACAATCGAACACCTTTGAACCATTCTCTTTTCTATCAAATTTGCAATTCTCCCTCTCAAGCTACACTAGGAATGTTGAAATTCTTGCAAGGTCTTACTAACTACTTGTTCTACGTGTATAAAGCCCTTTTTCTTAAAGCATCATCTGTGCTCTTACAAGTGATCACATAGCTACATTCTGTTTCGTACATTTCAGGAAAGATGTTCTCCACAATCCTACCGTGAGATCTCTCTTTCGTGATGTTGTCAACCTTCAGGTTATGCTCTAACATTGACGATACTAGCTTATACAATCCCTTTCTTGGTGATACTTATCCTAGTTTTTGGGTATAACTTTAGTTACTACCTAGGTGATAGTGTAGGGTTGTTGGGTTTGACGGATGGAATGAATGAGGTGTAACATCATGTGTCAATATAATTTTCAATCTTTAATATGGTACATCTGTTAATTCTTATTTTAGACTCTGGCATGTCATACTGATTTTCTTATTCACGCTGTGTCAGGGGTTAGCGAAAAGTTTGAACAAGGATTGTGTTGCAAGAATGGAACCAGATAGGGTAGATTTTATTTTCTTCTTTTTTATATGGTACCAATGGTTAAATTTGGGATGTTCTTATTTTTCCTCTAGGTTATGGTTTTTAACACAGCCCCAATCATTTGTTGTGAACTTTTATGTAGTGTATCTTTCCTGAAGAAATTGTTAAAAACATCAAAACCCCCGTGTTCCTCGTTCAATCAGCTTATGATTTTTGGCAAGTAAGCTTCCTCAGAAGTCAAAGCTTCATTTGCTTACCATCTGAATTTGACTTACATCCCTTTTCTCTTTTTTCGTATGTGATGATCATTAGATACAAAATACCTTGATACCTAAAGCATCTGATCCACATAGCTACTGGGAAAAGTGCAGACTGAACATTTATAATTGCAATTCTACTCAGGTTGAAATACTTCTAGGTATGTATATACCACTTTCGTTAGTCAAAAGGTAGATTTTTGTTCAGGGTCTTCATGTTATGTTACATTGAAACTAGGATTCTTACTGTCTTTCTACCAATTGCAAATGCAATCAGCGGGCATTACCTGCAGCATCACTAGCTCGAGGCCTCCTTTATGGAAAATATGATTCATTCATTGGACACTAATTGGTTGTATAACGAAGAATAGCTGTAAACAAAATACCGTGGCAAAATTAACTCGATTCATTTTGTACAGGTTTCAGGGGATCTCTGCTGAAGGCGTTGAATGATTTCGAGAAAAATAAGGAAGGAGGAATGTTTATAAGTTCTTGCTTTATTCATTGCCAGACATTGATGACTGAGATATGGAATTCGCCGAAATCTTTAAGGATAAACAACAAGGTGAGGACAGTTTTATCATTTGTATTCGAATGCCGTTATCATATGGAGATTTCTTGTTAACTCAAGCATGGTGACGGAAGTTCTATCATCCCAGCCGTATATTTCTCTGTGAGACAGATGAAAGCATAAATACCATAAGCTTAAGCTGCTTAGTGTTATCAAATCAAAATCTGTTTTTCTTTCATTTGTTTCTTGGTTTTCTGTCACTTTCTTAACTAAACTCGGCATCTGACTGTTTTGAGCTTTGCTATTCCGAATAGACAATTGCAGAGTCTGTGGGGGACTGGTACTTCAATCGAAGTGCAGCGAAGCTAATAGACTGCCCGTTTCCATGCAATCCGACCTGCTACAATGTGAATTTCACTCGAGATTGATTGAACTCAAGAAACGCTTTCAACTTTTCAACTGTTGTTCCGAACTGTAGATCTTTGGAGCCTCAGTTCACCCTAGTGAAAATTCTATATCCTCCTTGTCCAGACTCCAAGCAGGATCCTATCGCTGTAGATATTGAGAACGAGGGTGTGTAGAGAAAATTTAAACCAGTTTATAGCTGCTGTCACTTCTTTTTACATGGAGGAGGAAACATTGTTTTTTACATTCAAAGGCTAGGGACCATTTTGCTACAGCTTAGTGATGTAGCTGTGTATAAAAAGACGATAATGTACGTGTAATGATTTAATCTTGTATTAATTTTACTCGTTAAATTTGAAGCGTTGAATCATAAATACTAAATTGAAAATTTTAAAACTAGTTTCTTGAGCTACAAGCTCTATATCTAGTCCATAAGCTAAAGCAAAAGGGCTCTAGTTTTTATATTACGTGCTCATTGAGAATCATCTCATGCGAATTAACGGTTGATTGTGTGTTCAGAATCTGACATTTTCTTTTAATATGCAAAATTTTTTTCTATGCTTCAAAATAATGCTACCTTTCTTTTTGGTCTGAAAATAATGGCCTACCTTTTCCTTTTTTTTTGGTTGATAATAATACGCTACCTCATTCTATGGATTTATTCTATTAAACATTGTTTCTTGCAAGAAAAGCAAAACAAATAAACAAAAAAATTAAAGTAAAATTAAAAAACCAAAAACCAAAAACAAAATAAAACAAAATGAAAATTGGCAGTTAATTTTTCAGTGTCCGTTTGACTGCGTGAGCAGAGCACCGGAGGCAGTCAGTCAATTGATGGTGGGGCCAATGGCGAATCCCAGGCTTCGCAGCCTTCTATGGTGGCGAAGGTGGGCCAACAAGGACTGGGCAATCGCTGCCATCGGATGTACCGTTATCGCCTTCGCTCTCACTCTCCTCTCCAACTCTTGGCGTGACGAACCAGACTCCGAAATCTCCCGCCCGTTTCTTCCCAACGCCGCCGCCTTCGATTTCGTCGACTTGACCTTGCTGCGCAACGCCAAAGATAGAGGCGCCTGTACTCAATCCCATCCCCTCTACTTTCCAATCTCTTTCTATCATCTCTCTCCCCCTAATTATTTGAATTTTGGTTTTGCAGTTTGTTTGGACGGGACTGCCCCTGGTTACCATTTCAGGAAGGGATTCGGATCCGGCGCCAACAATTGGCTGCTTCACATTGAGGTCAAAATTCTATCCCTGTGCCTTTTTTACAGGTCTAACACAAATTGTTCCATTCAATTTCAGTGAATATGCATATGCTAGTAGATTTTTATGTTTAGAAAGGAAAATTGTGTGATGGGTTTGGTTCAAAAATCGAAAATGTAGGGTGGAGGTTGGTGCAATTCGATTGAATTGTGTTCTTGGCGCAAAGGTACTCTACTAGGGTCTTCTAATTACATGGATCGTCGAGTTCCCTTTTCTGGGATTTTGAGCTCTCATCCATCACAAAATCCTGGTAAGCTTGATTTTATTCGGCTGCTACTTTTATTCCCGTAACGCTTCGTTTTGTAATTCTAGCTCAATCTAAGTTGTTGGCCATCTAATTGATGTGATTCAATTCATTGTTTGGAGCATTCTCTAGAATTCTTTAACTGGAACAAAGTCAAAATCCGATACTGTGATGGCGGATCCTTCGCTGGCCACCCGGAAAATGAGTCTAAGGTGCATTGTGTTTGGAGATTTTGCTGCCTTGTTTTAATTTTATAAATGGAAGAATGTAAGCTGTTATTTTAGCATTGGCTGTTCTTCTATTTCATAGATTGGATCAGGACCTTTTTTTAGGGGCCAGCTCATCTGGGAAGCAGTTATGGATGAACTCTTGTCAATTGGCTTGTCAAAAGTGAAAGAGGTATCTCGTGCTTACTTCGGTTAAGCTCTATTTGAATAATATGAACTGCAGTTCACAGCTTTTAAACATCAGAAATTTTCTATGCATGTATCGATGATTATGACTATACAAAATGTCTTTTCCACTCTCGTTCTAAGAGCTTGTTTCATTGGTATTATAATGATATGATTGGTCCAGTAATTGTAATAACATTTTCCGCAAGAAAAGTATTGTTTTCCACCATGAGCTAATTTAAAGCTACTCATCGAGATTATTACAGTGAATGGTCTTTTTCTGCTAATATGTATGAGTGGCACTCTTACAGGCACTTCTTTCAGGATGCTCTGCCGGTGGGTTAGCGACTCTTATACATTGTGATGACTTTCGACGTCTTCTGCCAAAGGATGCAACTGTCAAATGTCTTGCTGATGCAGGTTTTTTCCTTGATGAGTATGTTTTTTGTGTACTAGTGCCTTCGGCACCTACATCTTTTAGTGAACCTGTTCAAGATGAAATTTTTCTAGGATTATACAAGGATCATATTTCTTTGTGTACGCTTAATATCTCCTAAATCATAAATTTCATAAAATGATGGTGTTGCCAGATTCTACTCTCTCATTTTCATACGTCAGAATATGAGACCTATCAAAATGGAACACCTTTGTACCACATTTTTCTAAAATGATTAAAATTCTTCCTATCAAGTTAAAGTAGGATTTTTTAAATTGTTTGCAGGTATGATGCTTTTCCCTTTTTTCCTATCTAGTGCATCCTCTATGCTCAGGATAGTGAATTCATAAAGAAATAGGAGCTGTAGAGAGAGAAAGAGGGAAAGTTTTGAGCCATTTTCTGTTTGCTACATTTCAGGGAAGATGTTCTCCAGCATCGGACGATGAGGTCTTTCTATAATGACGTTGCCATCCTTCAGGTTAGCTTTGATCTTTACTATTACTCAAGGTTCTAAAAGACGCTAGGCGCTAGTCGGGCGGCGAGCTGGCCCTAGCGCCTAGGCGGCGAGCTGGCCCTAGTGCCTAGGCGGCTAGGCGGGGTTGCGGGCGCCTAGGCGGACTAGGCGGATTTAACTAAATCCATTATAGTTCGTGTAAATAAGTGTATGTGTATACTTAAAATATATATAATTTCATCATAAACTACAAAATAGAATGACACATATATTATGAAGCATTGGAACATAATGAAAGCATGGGGAACAAGCATATTATGTGTGCTCATTTAAGTATTCAACGTCTCTTACAATTTATTGAAAAAAAATAAAATGCAAAATGAAAGTTATTTATTTTCTGCCTAAGTGAGTCGCAACCTAGGTGGGTGCCTAGGTGGTCTAGGCGGGCGCCTCAGCAGGTCTAGGCGCCCTTTCTTAATTTTCAAACGCCTAGGCATTAATCGGGGCGGTGGCCAGCCGCCTAGCGCCTAGGCAGGGATTTTTAGAACAGTGCTATTACTAGCTTATATAATCTTTATATTTTTTTTATCACTCTATGTTTTTTTATAGAAATTTAATTACTATCAAATGCTGACACTGTCAGATCTGCAGGATCCACCATTTGATTATTAGATGTAAAATCTAGTCGATATGTTTTTAATTTATTTGGGTCCATCTGCTTGTTCTTTTTTGTGAGTCTGACACATCATATATGAGAAAGGGTTTCATTTATCTTGGTCTATATCACTTAATGAAAATTAAATCTTTAGCGGGAGGCTTTAGGACGTAAGCCATTAAACAGTACCTTCATTGCTTTCTCTTGCTTATTTTCTGTCGCGCTGTCAGGGTTTATCAAAAAGTTTGCACAAGGATTGTCTTTCGAGGATGGAACCAGCAAAGGTAGTTGTTCTTTTCCTCTATATAGTGCCAAATAGTCAAATTTTATAGCTTCTTATTTTTCTGCTCGGTTATGATTTATAACACAAAGCCCCCATTTTTTGTTGTGAACTTCTACACCAGTGTCTATTTCCTGAAGAAGTTATTAAACACATTAATACCCCAGTGTTTCTTGTCAACCCAGCTTATGATTTTTGGCAGGTAATTTTCTTCAGAACCGAAGCTTCATTTACTTGTTATCAGAAATTGATTTGCATTCTTTTCTCATTTCCTAATATTATGACATTAGGTACAACATATATTGATACCTGAAGCAGCAGATCCACATGGCCATTGGAAAAATTGTAAACTGAACATTCACAATTGCAATCCCAGCCAGCTTGAAATACTACATGGTAATTAAATTTGAGAAGACCAAATTATATATGCCTGACTGTCCAGGAAAATCACATACATGTAATGCTGGTCCAACTCTTTGTAGCTAAGCATGCTTGTGACCCGCTCTTCACGCGCTACTATCCCAGTGATCTGATAATTGTTAATTCTAGCGGTTGATCGTAACCATCTATAGATTTTTGTGGACTATAAACCAGCATATTTGCACACTGCATGCTGTGATGAGCAGAAAGTTTTGGGTCTTCTCATCACATTGCATTTAAAATATCCTATGAAAAATGTTACCCTAAGAATCCTAGAGTTTGTGGACCATAAACCAGCATCTTTTACAGTTGCAAGTTTCAAGAGTGGGCATTACTAACGTCAACTTCACAGATGTACATTGTCAAACTAGGGGATTATAGTATTGGTTCATCTTACATGTATATTTCACTAGCTTCATGCTTCTTGTCAATCGAAAAATAGGGTCCATAGATAGGTCCTTGCAATTCGTTCTGTAATGAAGTGTAATTATACAGAATATTGTGGCAGATTAATGTATCAACTTATTTCATACAGGTTTCCGTGATTCTATGCTGAAAGCACTGACTGAATTCCAAAAAAATATGGAAGGAGGAATGTTTATAAATTCATGTTATATTCATTGCCAGACGTGGATAACCGAGACATGGCATTCACCCACTTCTCCACGATTAAACAATAAGGTGTGGAAATTTTAATCATCTCATTCCTTTATTGGAATACAAATGGTTTTCTGTCATTTTTAAACTACTTTTCTGACTGATTTGAACTTTCATAGAAAATTACGGAGTCTGTGGGTGATTGGTACTTTAGTTGGAATGTGGTAAAGCAGATTGACTGCCCATTTCCATGCAATCCCACCTTCTATCGTATAAATCTCACTGGTCTCTCACGTTTTTATTGAACTCAAGAAAACTTCCAACTTTATAGTGGATTATTCCCAACTTTATATCTTTACTTCCTGGCGGAAATCTTCCCTTATTGTCCATGCTTCTATCCCTGTACACATTTAGAAGGAAGGTGTTTATCAAACCGGAAAAAAATAGAGACAAGGTGTGAAGAAAATGGAATAACAGTTTATACTTGCCATCATGTTACAAGGCTTTTTCATAGAGGAGGGGAGACTTTTTAATGTAATGTTCTTTGTGCTTTCAATGTAGTAATTGTTCTTTGTTATGTAAACATGCATGCCATGGATATCTTTTGTACTTTGCTTTCCAGAAAAAGATTTAGCAACGAAAATACAGAGACTGGAGATATGATGAAATCATGAAAGTTTAATGATCTTCGCCCCCTTTGCTTGTTTGCTCACTTTCCTTGAGGTTTTCGAAATATACATATATGTATGTATGTTGTATTCTTATAAATGTTTCTGTTCATGCAACTGAATGCCTAAATACCACGAGTCTGGCATTACGGCATTAAAATCTGCTTAACTTTATTGTTTGAAAACAAATGGTTTTCTGTCATCTTTCATGCTGAACTTGTTATCTGACCGGTTTGGACTTTGATAGACAATTGCAGAATCTGTGGGCGACTGGTACTTCGGTCGAAATGCAGTAAAGCAAATTGACTGTCCATTCCCATGCAATCCCACCTGCTATCATATGAATTTCACTGCTTTCTCACGAGGTTGATTGAACTCAAGAACGCTTCCAAATTTCTGGTAGGTCCATCTGTAGAAATTGACAATGAAGGTGTGTAGCAGAAAAAGGGAAAACGAAGAGAAAAAACGGTTTATACATTGATATCACATCTTCACTTGTTTACATAGAGAAGCAACACATCCTCTAATTTCCATATCAACCAGTTGAAATGTTTTCCTTTCAATGTAGTAATGATACTTCTTAAACAACTTTATGATGTTACTATGTTTGTACCTTGCTTTCCGGATTCTCATGCTTGCGTTTGTAGTAACTATTTTTTTCGTTGCAATTTGAGGATTACATCCTTTAATTATGTTTCCCCAAAGTTTATTTTTCTGTTTCTCTCAGGGTGTGGAACCAAAGGTTTTAACCTGCATTACCTGTGACGAAGATGCCTGGCTTTACAGAGTATCACTTCATTTAATTGGTTGCCAACTACAAGGGAAATAGATGAATCGTTGGACTTTTATCGATGTCCGAAGGAAACTAAGTAAGAAATATTTGGGGTATTTGTTGATTATAAGTTTTGAGACTTTGAAGAACTTCATACGCATTCTGTAGTTTGTAGTTTGGATCCTTTTAACGTCTTGCTTTGCCTGCTACTGTTAAGTCTGTAAAAAAATATGTTAAATTTTCTGGTGTCTTGTGTGAGAAATTTGGGTCCGACAACGAACCACATGTCTGTGCGGACCTAAACACATAAGACACCTCCTACCCATCTCTAATTTGTCATGCTAACCCTGACCAATCTTTGTTTCCAACCCCCTCTCCCATGTACCAGTTCTGGGTGCCAAATAGACGACCTTTCTCCTCATGGCCACACTTCAGCAAAAAAGTGAACCTCAATGCGCCACATCGTCAAATTTAATGAATTTGTTACGGGTATGAAGGTGAAAGGTAAGGTGAGACACAAGAATTGATTGTTAAGAGATAGGTCGTCCCAAAATGACTTTTAAGGAGAAATTTGGCACTTGGAACATCTCTAGGCAAACATAGCGGTACAACTTTTTGTCTCTCGCATGGTGAACATCATGTGCTACATCTTCAAATTTAACAGATTTTAGTCGGATTTGGTGGTGGAGGGAAAAATGCAACACAAACAGTTAATTTCATAGGCAAATTAGGTCAAAATAAAAGTAAATTGTAGCAATGGTCCCTTAATTTTAATCAAATTGTAGCAATGATTCCTTAACTAAAAATCCATTAGCATTGGTCCCTCAACACATCAAAATGTGTAGCTATGGTCATTTTCATCAACTTCATTAGAATTTTGTCAACATAAGTTATGTTGGAAGGACCATTACTACAATTGGGGTCCCTCAACTCATCAAAACATGTAGCTATGGTCATTTTCGTCAATTTAGTCAGGCTTTGTGAAAATGAGTTATGTTGGAAGGACCATTGCTACAATTGGGTTAAAGTTGAGGGATCATTGGTTCAATTGGGTTAAAATTGAGGGACCATTTCTCCAATTGGATTAAAGTTGAGAGACCAATGGTAATGGATTTTTAGTTGGATTAAAGTTGAGGGACCAATGGTAATGGATTTTTAGTTGAGGGACCATAGCTGCGCGTTTTGATGAGTTGAGAACCAATGGTAATAGATTTTTAGTTGAGGGACCATTGTTCCAATTGAGTTAAAATTAATGAACCATTGCTACAATTTACTCTCAAAATAACTATTAAGTAGCAAATAGGGATTTCAAAAATATATTGGAAAACATTGCAGTAGTTAGTTAATTTTATGGTCCGGTCCAATATGACTAAGTGCTGGTTTGGTACTGAAGTGCTTTTATAAAAAGTGGGTATACTATACAAAAAAGCTGAGTTCAAAAATGTGTTTGGTAAACACTTAAAAACAGCTTATTTTCACTGTTTTGGGTGAAAAAAAGCTGAAAATGTGAAGCAGCATAAGTGTTGGATTATATGTTGAATGTTGGATTATGATTTCTTGTTAAACGTTGGATTATATGTTTAAGATAAAGTTTATAAATATTTTTCTTTTAAAAATAAAGTATATTTAATAATTTTATTTGTTAAGAAAATTAAATTAATGACAAATTTAGTATTATACTTTTTTTTGTCATTTTACACAATCACAACTGTTTTGTGAAAAATTTTATCAAACACTATAATACTTTTTTTTTTTTTTTTTCCCCAAAAGCACTTTTAAAAAAAATTTACCAAACACCTTACTACTTTATTTCACAGCTTATTCTCACAGCACAACAGAAATTTTTTTTTTTTTTTTTTCAAAACACAGCTATACGACCAACCAGCCCTAAGTAAGACAATTTCTAAAAGAGTTACGAAGAATTTGGGCATCCATGATTAACGACCTCATGCAAACTAGCTAGTTTGGTCTTGTCCAAAATGTCTTTCCCATGTGACAAAATTGTGCTGCAATGCATCAACATCTTCCTCACCTAAAATGTAGTCAAGAGACCTCGTCGCTAATGAAAATCCTCAATATCGTCAATCATGTACGATTATAAGGGTTTTCATTGTTATGATTATAATCACGTACGATTATAGATGTAGCATATATCGAGCAAGGAGATATATGAGAAAATAAAAATATGAGATTTCATTTGGTTTCCAATTATAAAACATAACAATAGTGTTTGACAATATCTCACTCATAATTTATTTCTATTTCAAATTGGATTATCTACATAATGTGCGACTGCACTCAATGTCCCAAATCCAATTAGATAATTTACACCATTTTACTTTGTCAACTTCCATATTAGGTCCTCCCTAGCTACCATATTTGCCTAAACCATTTCAACAACCTCATGATGGATCCCAATCTGAAAGAGTCTGAATTTGCTCACCACTTATCACATTTTTAAGATACATTTCTTTTCAAACTTGCTCTCAATCAAATCTCGAGATTATTTTCTCAAGATTTGATAATAAAAAATTGGAAATAATTGTAAATATAGAGTACATGAAGCTTAAAATTTACCATCGTGGATTTACCGAACATGATCACCTTTAAAATACATATGGTCCCCTAATGTGGATTAACCAAGCATAATCATACATTCATAAGCATGGATCTAATGGTGTGGTCCCACATCGGATTAATCAAGCATGACCGTTTCCTATAATACTAGATAGTGATCACCTATCACGGATATATCAAGCATGATTACTCCTAGAATGCGTATGGTCCCTCAAAGCGGATTAACCAAGCAGGACCATTTCATGTAATACTAAACAGTGATCAGTCATCGCGAATACATGAAGCATATGATCACCCCTAGAATACGTATGGTCCCCCAATACGAATTAATCAAGCTGGACCATAGGTATGCATCTAATAATGTGTTCCTCCAATGCGAATTAACCAAGAGGACCATTTCCTATAGTACTAGGTAGAGATCACTCATTACTGATATACCAAGCATGATCCTCCTTCGAATGCATATGGTCCCCCAATGTGGATTAACTAAGCAGAACCATAGACATGCATCGAATAGTATGATCCCTTGATGCGGTTTAACCAAGCAGGATCACCCATGTACACACTACTACATGGTGCAAGCAGGATCACCCATGTACACACTACTACATGGTGCTCTCTCTCTCTCTCTCTCTCTCTCTCTCTCTCTCTCTCTCTCTCTCTCTCTCTCTCTCTCCTTTTCCTTTTCAAAAAAGGTAGACAGATCAAGTTTCTTAACTAAAAATTAAAAAATAAATAATGTTGACAAAATTTTTCATTCTTTTCTTGGTAAAGTAAATAAGTGGAGAAGAAAAGAACGAGAATAAAGAGAAAGCGAGATGCATGAGACTACGAAAATCAATACAAAAATATCTTTGAAAAAATTAAACCACTTGGTAAAAAATCCTCAATTCATTTTTCTTCATTTATCTCTTGATGAAAAACAGTAATGCGAACTCAGGTGTAACATAGTCGAGCAAATAGTTCAAAAGAAGTTTCTTAGGTAAAAAAAAACGTTGACAAGAATTTTCGTTCTTTTCTTAGTAAAGTGAATAAGTGGAAAAGAAAAGAACAGGAAAAAAGAGAAAGTGAGATGCACGAGTACAAAATCAATAGAATAAACCACTAGGAGAGAGAAAAAAAAAACTCAATTCATAGTTTCTTTATTTATCTCTTGACAAAAACCAATGATGCAAACACAGGTGTCACATAGTCGAGTAAAAAAATTAACATGAAGTTTCTTAGCTAAAAAAAAAAACAATAATGACAAGAATTTTCATTCTTTTCTTGGCAAAGTGAATCAGTGGAAAAGAAAGGAACAAGAATAAAGAGAAAATGAGATGCACACAAATGTGTCACATTTGAGTCAAATAATTAAAATGAAGTTTCTTAGCTAAAAAAAATTTCCAAGAATTTTTGTTCTTTTCTTAGTAAAGTGAAGAAGTGGAGAAGTGGAAAAGAAAGAATAGGAATAAAGAGAAAACGAGATGCACGTGACTACTAAAATCAATAGAAAAATATCTTTGACAAAATTCAACCACTGAAGGAAAAAAAAAAAAAAAAACCTCAATTCATAGTTTCTTCATTTAACTCTCGATGAAAAACAATGATGCGTATCGGGTGTCACATAGTTGAGTCAAATAATTAAAACGACGTTTCTTAGCTAATAATAATAATAATAATAATAATAATAATGTTGGCAAGAATTTTCGTTATTTTCTTGGCAAAGTGAATAAGTAGAAATGAAAAGAATAAGAATAAAGAAAAATGAGATACACACAACTACTAAAATCAATAAAAAAAAATATGTTTCAAAAAATTAAACCACTGGGGGAAATTTAAAAAAAATATATATATATCAATTTATATTCTCTTCATTTATCTCTAGACCAAAAACAACGGTGTGAACCTAGATGTCACAGAGTCGAGTCAAATAATTAAAATGAAGTTTCTTAGCTCCAGAAAAAAAAAAAAAAAAATTAATGCTGACAAGAATTTTCGTTCTTGTCTTGGTAAAGTGAATAAGTGGAAAAGAAAAGAACATGAAGAAAGACAAAATGAGAAGTGGGAAAGAAAAAAACAGGAATAAAGGGAAATGAGATGCACACGACTGCTAAAATCAATAGAAAATATGTTTGAAAAAAATTAAACCATTGATGGAAGAAAAAAGAAAAAAACAAAAACCTCACTTCATAGTTTCTTCATTTATCTCTTGACGAGAAAAACAATGATATGAACCCGCGTGTGCTATAGTCGAGTCAAATAATTAAAACGAAGTTTGTTAGCTAAAAGAAAATAAATAATGTTGACAAGAATTTTCGTTCTTTTCTTGGTGAAAGTGAATAAGTGGAAATGAAAAGAACAAGAATAAAGAGAAGACGAGTTGAACGCAACTACTAAAATCAATAGGAAAATATCTTTCAAAAAATTAAACCATTGGGGGAAATAAAAAAAATCCTCAATCCATATTTTCTTCATTTATCTCTCGACCATAAACAACGATGCGAACCTAGATGTGACGACCTATCCTTATTTTCTATATAATTTTCTCCCTGAGTGTGTAAAGTGACGATTATGCCTGGTTAACTAAGTGACATGGATGTACATCCTACAGTGCATCCATACTTGTTGGCATATGCACACATATTTCATTTGAAATCTCTTTACCACCAGACTTTCATGAGGCAATCCGACTACTTCTCGTAACTCCAGAAAACAGATTTTATAGATGTCAAGTTCAATGGCCTGATTGGTTGCTGTTTCATTGATATAGTTCCCAAAACGAGATCTTACTTGCTGCTGCTTGTACGCATGAGTCGATTGGTTGTTGAGACCGTAAACGGTTTAATATCATACCGAGTTTTATAATAGGATGTATATCATATCCATTAGGAGTTCTGTAATGGGAACGCAGGAAAAATTTGAGGAAGGGTAGGATTGTTAATTTTGGTTAACGGAAAGTTGGCGGAAATATTAATTTTGGCTTGAATCCTAACAGACTTCACCACGAGAGTTTAAATCCGAATTTTTTCATCACCGGGGTTATCTTACGATTACCCTAACATCACGAAAACCATTAATCCAATTTAGCCAAAAATTTAAAATGACATTATTATTCAACGTATTGGGTGGATCAAAAAATTGTACAAAATGTTAAATTGCCACATAAGCCATTAAATATCAATTTAATGTTTTAAATTTGACATCTCTTTTGGAGATGTCATAATATTACTTAGTAGGTACTCCAATATGATTTAACTCATCACTTGGAATCCGAAAATTTATAGCTCACTCAAAGCAAAACCATTCCAGGCGAAATAAATAAGAATTTAAATGACGAGACTCCATCGTCACTTAGTACTACGGTCAAATGGTATTCTTCTTCACTTATAAATGAGAGATCTTATATTCAAATTTCGTCAAAAATAAATTTGAATCAAATTATTGTTAGTCTATTATGAGTTATAAATTACGGGACCCCATTTGCCTTTCATCCGCTGTCCGAAACGGTTGGTAAGTGGCCTATTTATTGCTCTGGTTGGTGAGCACAATTATATATGAGAAAATGTACGTACTTGGGAAAAGTCCAAGACCCCGTGGACCATTCTAAATCTAACGACTTGTGTTGGGTTTGCTGCATGATATCTTCATTTTCAGATTTCCAAAACACTAGCTAGCTAGCTTCTTAATTTGTCCATTAAACCCCCAGCCTCCTAATTCTCCATCTTGTAGTGGTTGTAGTTAACATATGTACTTTGTCGTAATTTCAAGAAGCTCCTCATTCGGGTTTTGATGGCTCAAAAAATGGATAGCTCTGATGACAAGTAAGTCGGCCAAACAAGGTTTCATTTTTCTTTTAAGGGTTAATATCAGTTTAATATCTTAAAGTTTTTGGATTTTCAATATTTGGTATATAAAATTTTTTTCATTCGAGAATGGTACCTGAAGTCATAATTTTAGAACAGCCTTATACATCTGTTAATATTGCTATTAAGTCAACCGTTAACTGATGACGTCGCACCCACGTGGGCAATGATTAGAGTCCGCATATCAATATAAACCCACGTGGATATTAAAATATCAAAAAACTTAAAAATTACAAAATAAAAAGAAAAAATTAATAAAAGTTAAAAAGGAATTAAAAATTAAAAAACTAAAAAAATTAAAAATCAAAACAAATTTTCTTTCTTTCCTCCTTTGATCTCCACCATCAGGAGCTCAACAAGGATTTTGGACAGGGACGAACATTGCGATCGCTAGGTTGCAAGGGCCTTATTCGGTGCGGCGCTGTTGGCGGGGAATGGCTGGGTCGGGAGGGGAAGAGTTGGATGGGAAAAATGGGGAATTGGGAGGGGGAGAATTGGAACTGGAAAATGGGTACTTTGAGGGAGTTGGGTTCGAAGGAGGGGAAGGCGGGGATGGAGATGTGGCTGAGTTGTCGGCGGCGAAGAAGGTTCCTGCGGCAGAAATGGCTGATCTGGGCGAAGAAGAAGATGACGACGTGGGTTGATCCGAATTGGGAAATTGGGTTTTGGTCTGAAGTGTTGAAAACAGGGGTGAAGTGGGTAATGAGGGAGGAGATGTCGAGCAACTTAAGCCACTGACGCATCTGCTCGATTCCGTCGCGGATGGCGTTGCAGACGTCTAGGGCTTTGACGCTGCGTTCGAAGTATTCGGAGATGTAGCGGTCAACGGTGGATTTGGAGATGTGGGTTTTAGTGGAGGAGAGGATGAGAGTTTTGAACTCCTGGTGTAAGCGGAGGAAGGAGTCGAGGAGGTCTCGAAGGCCATGGGAAGGAGAGGAGGTCGTGGGAGGAGGAGGAGAGGTGGAGGAAGCAATCGACCATGGGTTTGGAAAGAAGAAAATTTGTTTTAATTTTTAATTTTTTTTTAGTTTTTTAATTTTTATTATTTTTCACTTGGCTATATTGATAAGTAACGCTCAGTCATTGTTCACGTAGGCGCCACATCACTAGTTAACAGTTGAATTAACAGCAATCTTAACGGATATATGAGATTGTCCTAAAATTATAATTTTGGGGTACAACTTTGGGATTAAAAAAACTTCATATACCAAATGTTGAAAATCAATAAATTTTATAATAATAAACTGAAATTAAACCTTCTTTTGATATCTTTAACATTTTTTTTTTCCTTTTCAAATTAAAACAAAGAATTTTTGCATCAGATCAATATGCATGGTTGTTCGAAATAGGAATCAACAAATCAAACAAATGAATTTCATGCGTTAATTCTAGTGTATTAATTGTTCAGCTCGTCGCCACGTGATGAAATTTTAAAGCTTGCAAAGAGATCAAAGGGATCAATGCTAGACTCAACAGTATCAATATTTGTTGCAACGTTTGGGTATCGAAGGAGGAAGTCTTATAAAAGAGATGGAGGAGATGGATCAAAGTGGTCAATAGACTCAATAGTTGCAATAACGTTACAGATATTGTATCCGATCATCGTGATGGTTTATATTGGCCCTATGCTTGTGGACCCTTTGTTCTTGTATGTTCCTATCATCAATGAAAATATCAAGTGTTTCGCGTTGGACGAAAAATTAAAAAAGACAGTTATTGTTTTGTGATCATTTACAGATCTCCCTTACGTATGTGAAACCATCTATCAAGTGCTGCCTGTGTTGCACGCATTGATATGTACGGACGGGAACAGTTGCTGGTGGAGAGAAGCAGGTCGGCTTTTTCGCCCAGAATTCCTACTTCAAAGCATTTTACCTGTTCTTCCTATTCCACAAGTAAGCCAATTACTTTTCTGGAGTTAATTATTTTTCGTAATCTCTTAAGTCATATATTAGGAATTAGGATAATTTGATTTTGCTGATTCTGTCACACAACATCCAAAATTTAATTACTAGTTACATTTGTGTACAGATCGTAATTTTAATTTTCCTTCCGAAAATGACGGGCTCAAGATCGTTGAATGGAATGAAGTTTTTGAACTCACTTATTCTATTGCAATATGTTGCACGAGCTTATCCAATATTCAAATTCTGTAAGAATTATAACAAGTCAACACGTGAACTTAGCAACAACATTGCTATGAGAAAGAAAATATGGATTCCAGGTCTATTAAATTTCATTATGTACATCCTTGCTAGCCATGTAAGTTATCGTCTTATCTTTGTTTGTTTTAACTGCTCCATATATAAGTTGCTTTAAATATTGTTGAGTTACAAATGTAATTCTTGGTTTGTTAGGTACTCGGAGCATTTTGGTACTTTTTTTCTATTCAACGAGAGATAGATTGTTGGATTTCTACTTGTCGAAGTGAAAATGGATGTGACTTAAGTACTTTACAATGTGATAATTCTAGGTTCAGAAATATCACACTTCTACATGATTTATGTCCAACAAATCCACCAAATCCAGTGGTATTCGATTTTGGCATATTCCTTAACACTCTCCAGTCTGGCATAGTGGGAACAACATATTTTTCTCAAAAATTCTTGATGTGTTTCTCATGGGGCTTACGAAATCTAAGGTTTGTCCTACATAAGTGTTTTTATTCTAAGATATTGCGTCATGCATATGGTTTTTTTTTTCCTACAACACACCGATGCATGGGATGCGCCACATTGAAATTGACTATCAAAATTCAGTTATACAAATCCAGTCGTCTAAGTCCTTTTTCACATAGGGATTTGTTATTCTTCTCCAAACTTTCTAAATATATAGAAAGAAAAATACTTTTATGAGGGGTGCATAATTAAATTTTTAGAGTGTTAATAATAGTTCCGTTCAAATATTATTTTAATATATTGCTCCAATGATTTCTGCAGTTCTTTTGCTTCAAATCTCAACACTAGTATTGTTCTCCAAACTTTCTATATGTGTGTGTATATAATATATATATATATATATATATATATATATATATGTGTATATATATATATATAGAGAAAGAAAAATACTCTTACGAAGAGTTCATAATTAAATTTTTGAAGTACCAATAATAGTTCTCTTAAAATACTATTTTAATATATTATCTATTTTTTTTATTTATTTATTTTTAGAAATACTATTTTAATATATTGCTCCAATGATTTTTGCAGTTCTTTTGCTTCAAATTATGCATGGGAAAACGTCTTCGTAATTTTTATTTCGATGAGTGGTCTAGTACTATTCATATATCTGCTTGGACATTTGCAGGTCGGTGATGAGTTATATACTGTATATCTGTTCTCTTTTGAGTAGTTTCTACATATATATGCATGTAAACTTCAGGATTTAATAAACTCAAGTCCAAAACCTCCCCGTTGTGGAGTAGACATTTATGCAGGCAACTACCAGAACATATAGGATACGGCTGAGGAAGGAAGTCATATCTCAACAAATACGTTTCATGTTACCTGAATATGGCATCCCTGATAAACTTCCGAACGCTAAGTCCCCTGAATCTGTAGCTAAGGCGATTTGGGAATTAGTAAGAGAAGCACTTGAAAAGGACGAAGATCTTCCGGTGAAGAATATCTTCTCTTTACTTCCTGGGGAACTTAAGGAACTTATTAAGAGACATCTCTTCTTGGATACACTAAAGAAAGTAAGTTCCTAATGTCCTATCTCTCTCAATTTCTCCATATGCCACTACTACAAAATAGAGCTTTCATGACACTTACTAAATTTTTTAATGACATTTTTTTATTAAAAACGTTATTAAAATAAATTGATGACGCAACTAAAAAAAACCAACGGGAAGGATTTATAAAAAAGAAGAGCGTCGCGTGAATTCCTCAAAATTTCCTAAGCCCTCACGACTCATTCACTCCACTACCCAACCCACTCCCAGCCAACTCCCAGATAGAGAATGAAATATCAACGCTCTCTTTCTCCTCAAGACGGAAGACTCACTGTCTTTCTATCTCTCCCTCTATTTCTCTCTCTCTGGGACGCCCACAGTCTTCATCAACCAGATTGATTGTTTTCCCCAAATTTCACTCAAAACCTAATTGTGTATGGTAAGTTTGTTGGAATGGTTATGGGTTTTCTAGAAAATAATTTCTATATTAATCTCTTTTGTGAAGTTGTATTGATTAGTCCGAGCTATGTGGCTGGACAGATTTTAGTTTAGCCTTGACATTTGCTAAAGTAGTTGTTGTACAAATTGTAGTTTAGCCTTGTCATTTGCTATGTTGGTGTTTGGGCCCAAAATATTTTGGTTAGGCCGAGCAGTCAGATGTGCTCGGCCCAAGGTAATAACAGATGCTATGGGCCGAATAATAAAACCCGGGCCAGCTGGCAGGGTCAGCCGAATCCTATCTCAAGAGGTCCAGATAAGTAGGAAGGATTGAGGAAATCCTGGTGCGACCAGGATTCTCGACCAGCAAGAAATAAAGCCTCAAAAGGAGGAAGATTCAGAATCCCAGTGGGAGTAGGTTTGTTCGAACCAGAATCGAAATGGGACAAGGACTCCCAATCCAAATCAGAGGAGGTTTCAAGGAATGGGGTACTATAAATACACGAGATCATGCAACATTCAAAAAGGCCCCTTCAAATCATCATACAATTGCCCTGCGCAAAACCTCTCAAACACCTTGAGATTTTTCCTTTTCTTTTTCTGCCAACACACCTTCAGTTTGGATAAACAGCACTGTGGAAGCGCCCGGCGAGCACCTTCAGTTTGGATAAACAGCACTGCTGCCGCAGAACCAGCCGACCGAGAAGCACCTTCAGTTTGGATAAACAGCACTGCGTCGAGGTCGACCGGTTATCTATCTAAGTCTCGGGCGAGAAGGGTTTTCGAACCTTTATTGGCAGAGGTCACCTTGCTAGCCCTCTCGGCAAAGTCAGGTGTTACGAATCACATTGCTCGGCGTACAGGGCGCCGAGTGGCTTTATGATTGGATACTCGCAAGTGGGTTTCAGGGTTCGGCATTCTGACGGCCGAACGACGTTTACCATCAAGACCTACATCACGTTTGAGTATCTGTGCCCATACAGTTTGGTCTCGATTCGACGTGCTTTTACTCTCACGAATAAAATCATAGTGACCGAATCGGGCTCTGACGATTTGTGAACTCCGCAGAATTAGCAGCCTTGTCTTCAGGCTATAGAACCCAGAGACCGAGAGTGTTCCTTCCTCGGTCGCAATCGCAAGATAGAGAAGTCAGCAACGTGCTCAGAGCGACATCAGCAAATTTTACTCCTCGGCCGAGCTCGGCCGACGAGTTGGCACGCCCCGCATTCAACCGAAGGACATAGTTAGCTTATTAGTTACTCGGCCTGCGCGCCACGTAGGTTTTGTAATTTTTAGAGTCAACATTTTGGCACGCCCAGTGGGACCTTTGTGCTAAACCTTCGGAGTTCATGACCATTGAGACACGGTCCACGAAGCAGAAAACAACCATGGGAAAGTCAACGACTGACTTGCCAGTGCAAGGCCTTGGGCAGGATTTGCACTCTACAAAAAATCCGATCACAGTTGCGCCGCCCGAGGCCACAAGTGTAATACGCCGAGAGAATGAAATTTGTCTCGGCGGGCAACCTCATAACCCAGCAGTCCCGAATCAAACGGCTGGAATGTTCATGGAAGGGATTGTGGAAGATTGTGACGACGATGGTGGAGAAGGTTCCGATCCACCAACTAGGACATTCCTTCGGCGACGACTGGAGGAACAATATCGTCAGGTCGAGCAGTCGATCGGTCAGAAGATGAATGATTTGCTAGAAGCAATACGTAGTAACAGCGATACACAGACCAGAATGCTCGAACTATTGGTTAGTAAAGCTTTCGAAGATGGCCAGGTCGGCCCACCTCGGCAGCTTTCGACGAATGTGCCAATACCAGCCGAGAGAGGGCCCGCCCGACCGCAACCAATCACCTTAGAAAGAAGAGGTGGACCAGGAAATAGATCCGAGGGACCAAGCCAGGGAGAAGAAGCCGCTTCCGTAAACATGACCGAAGTCCAGAGAATGATTGATTCGGCCCTGAAGAAAGGGCCGAAGTTTCCAAAATTCATTCATCCATACCCGGCTTATGTAGAAAGGTTTGAATACCCACGAGGATTTAAGATCCCTGATTTCAGCCTCTTTGCCGGGGAGTCGTCTTTATCCTCATTAGAACATGTGGCTCGGTTCACAGCGCAGTGTGGAGACGTCAATAGCGACTTCTACAAACTACGTTTGTTTAATTTTTCACTGACAGGTTCAGCTTTCGCCTGGTACATTAATCTTCCACCCAATTCTGTGCAGAGTTGGGAAGAGTTGGTCGAAAAATTCCATGAACAATTCTATCGGCCAGGGATGGAGATATCCGTATCATCCTTGGCCAGGATGGCTCAAGCATCCGACGAGTCTCCAATGGAGTACTTAACAAGGTTTAAGTCGGCCAGGAATTGGTGCCGAGTACCACTCCCCGAAGTGGAGTTCGTCAGGATCGCCCTTAACGGATTAGACGTGGAGTACAAAAAGAAGTTTCTGGGGGCAAATATTCGGGATATGTACGAACTTGCTCAACATGTCGAACAATATGATTATCTGCTCCGAGAAGAAAAGATATCGAAGTCACCATCCCGGGGGACGTTGTATAAGAACCCCACGGTGAGCTATGCATCGGCCGAAAGTGAAGACCCTCAGTATGTTAGTGTGGACGCGGCTGAGATAATAATAGACAAACCTTATGTTTGCAAGGCTTTGGCGCAAGTAAATACCAAAGACGCCAAAACCCGTTTGACCGCCGAGGAAACGGGCAAGTCATCAAAAGTATACACTTTTGATATCACCAAAGCTGATGCAATTTTCGATCAGTTATTGGCAGCAAAGATCATCAAGCTTCGGCCAGGACATACTATCCCTAAGGCCGATGAATTAAAAGGAAAGATATACTGCAAGTATCATAATTCTAATAAGCATGCAACCAATAATTGTGTTGTGTTCCGGGACACAATTCAAAGCTGGATCGAAAAAGGAAAGTTGAAATTTCCGGAAAAGATGGCGGTCGATGTTAATCCTTTCCCTTCGACGACGATTGGTATGGTGGATGCTCACCTTCCTAAAAACAAAGGGAAGGCCGAATACGTACCGGTGCAACATGTCCATAAACGGAATGGTCGCACAAGACTACAGCTCGATATCTTTTCGAATGCACCACCAGCGGAACAATCGAGGCCACCCGCCGATGAGCCTATGACAAGGTCAAGTTCCGACGAGGCTCATGGATCAAAGGTGTTATGTGACCATTGTAAAACACCAGTTGAGCCTGGGAGGAAGACATCTTCAACACCACCCGCGGCCCCTACAACATCGTCGACAGGGTTAAGTCCACGACATCAAGTGTTTGATCGACTCGGCCCACAAGTACGGCCGAAAGACCAGACCTCGGTCAGGCGGCGTCTGGATTTCGACGCACCTTTCTACAATGAGGATTATTACTCGCGCAATGCTAATAGTTCGGCCTCACCAGCCGATCGCAAAACTTTCAAACCACCAAGGACATCGGATCAACGCTGGTACAGTTACAATTCTCCGACTGGCTTATATACGGCGTTATCTAAATCTCAAAAACGTCGCCGCCAACGGATAGATTGCATGGCTCGGCGACGAGTAGCGCAGGCCAGCCCGGCCAACCAGTGGCAACCAAAAAAGGCCGTGGAAGATATTAGCGAACGGCCAACCCCGACTATCATGACCGAGTTAGCCGAAGGGAAGAAAGTGGCGGATGTTGGTTTCGAAACCACCATTGAGGAGGCTGAGAAACGTATTAAGATCCTTCTCCGGCCTGGGGAAACTAGAGCTCGGCTAGAACACTTCACACAAGAGGCCGAAAGAAAACTTTCCCCGTTACCACCGCGCGAGCCGTTTATTAAAATTCGGCGCAACTTACACCCCCCATTCCTCGGTGAATCCTTGGAATACATGCGAGAGTTTCATAAGAAATACTCCGCCAATGACTTGTACGGACTACCCAAGGCGTGTCAGGAAGCCCTCAGCCTAGCTCTCACTTGCCCCGACGCCGAGCAAATCATTCAAAAAACCTCTGACCCAGCGATTAAGGCAAGGTTCCAACATATACGGGAGGCTCGGGTACTTGGTTTTGAAGTCGATCCCTATACAGATATCGACACCTCTGAATTACCTTTTTCGCTTGATGACCTTCAGCATTTGCGCTATCATTTCGAAGTTTTTTCGGCTGTATCCCTCTTCGGCCTCACGGCCGACGAGGAAAAACGGATAGCACGGTTGGATGCATATCTAGACACGAGGAACGCCCGTATTGCCTATGAAGAACGAGCCCGAATAACGAAGGACCACCATAAGTCTTCAGCAGTCAACATGGTCGAGGAAAATAGCCAAACCACACTCGACGTGGTTAACACGTCTCAAATACCGGCTCTTACCGAGGAACTCAAAAGTCTGATCGAGGATGTTCCGGCGACCGATACTATGGTTAGTTCTGCAGAAGACGACGACCACGATCCAATGGGTCCCTCGGTCCTCGAACAAATGGAGATCAGTATGGTCCACGTCCTACCAGCCGAATTCCAACCAAGTGCCCCCCAGTCGAATTTCTTGGATGGGGACGTGGTCACCGAGGAGGCAACACAAGTAGATTTCGTCGCAAACGACGACGACCGAGAAACCCGAAGCACGGACAACCTTAAGGCGGCTTTGGCCGAGCTATTTCCTCGCTCCCCTTCGGTTAATCTCCAACACCTGAAGCCGTTGTACGTCACGGCTCACATCGAAGGATTCCCTATTTCCAAAGTGTTTGTCGACTGTGGAGCCACAGTCAACATTATGCCAATATCTGTCATGAAGGCTTTACGCCGTTCTGATAATGAACTCATTCCGTCAGGGATCACTATGAGCAGCTTCGTTGGTGACAAGTCTCAAACCAAAGGAGTGCTACCTTTGGAAGTTAGCATTGTCGGTCGTCAACACATGACGGCATTCTTCATAATTGATTCCAAGACCGACTATAACGCATTACTTGGCCGAGACTGGATCCACCAAACCAGTTGCATTCCTTCATCACTATACCAAGTTCTCATCTTTTGGGACGGCAAATCGGTCACCGTCCATCCGGCTGATAATCAACCATTTGAGACCAACATGATTCAGGCTCGCTATTATGACGATCACGTCGGCTACATCACCCTCCAGGGCCTCAACGAGGATGGGTGGCCGACGAGAATTTCGGTACAAAAAGTGATTGACGTCGGCGCCGAGACTGTCCAACAGGATTCGGCGAGACTTGGTTTGGCGAACTTGGACATCAATGCCGATGATTGAGCACACCACGCAAGAACGGCGTCAGGCCGCGGTTTCATCTACAATGGAACGTCTGCTGGCCCATTGGTACGCCATTACCAAGCAACCACATTCTGGCATCAATTTGGTCGAATTTCTGGCCGAAGCAGATGACGGCCCCGTTCTAACTTTCGATAAAGTTCAGGCTGCGCCGGCCGAACTCGAAGACCATCGGCCTCAAGTCAAGGACCCGTTAGAAGAAGTTAACGTAGGCACAGCCGATGACCCTCGAACATTGTTTATTAGTGCGTTACTTCCCCCAGCCATGAAGGTCGAACTCCGTGAGCTACTCCATGAATTTAAAGATTGCTTCGCGTGGAGCTATCATGAAATGCCAGGCCTCGACCGAAACCTTGTGGAGCATGAGCTACGCATCAAGGAAGGGTGTAAGCCTTTTCGACAGCCTCCTCGCCGATTTTCGAACGAAGTACAACTCGGCATTAAGGAAGAATTAGTTCGGCTTCTAAAAGCCGGGTTTATTCGGACCGCTCGGTATGTCGAATGGTTGGCCAATATCGTCCCCGTGTTAAAGAAAAACGGTGCCCTTCGCATTTACATCGATTTCCGTAATATAAATCTGGCTACTCCCAAGGACGAATATACAATGCCGATCTCAGATTTATTAATTGATGCCGCAGCTAATCATGAACTATTATCTTTCATGGACGGTCATGCGGGTTACAACCAGATTTTCATCGCCGACGCTGACGTCCACAAGACGGCTTTCCGTTGCCCGGGGGCACTTGGTACTTACGAATGGGTAGTCATGCCTTTCGGCCTTAAGAACGCCGGCGCCACATATCAACGAGCCATGAATATGATCTTCCACGACTTAATCGGTACAATCGTCGAAGTTTATATCGATGATGTGGTCGTAAAGTCCAAACGTCGTCAAACACACATGGACGACCTGAGGCAAGCGTTCCTTCGCATGCGCAAGAACAACCTCAAGATGAACCCGGCCAAGTGTGCTTTCGGTGTTTCGGCCGGTAATTTCCTAGGATTTTTGGTGCACCATCGCGGCATCGAGGTCGACGAGAATAAAGCCCGCGCCATCATCAGCGCCCCACCTCCAACGACAAAGAAACAGCTCCAGTCGTTACTCGGGCAGATAAATTTCCTCCGTCGTTTCATCGCCAATTCGGCCGGTAAAATGAAAGCATTCTCTACGCTCCTTAAGCTGAAGGAAACCGACCGATTCGAATGGCGCGAAGAGCATCAAACTGCGTTTACGCAAATCAAGGTGGCCCTTTCTACTCCACCCGTGCTCGTTCCACCTTGTCGCAACAAACCCCTTAAATTATACATTTCGGCAGCCGCCGAATCCATTGGTTGTCTCCTCGCGCAAGATAATAATGTCGGGCGCGAACAAGCTATCTTTTACCTTAGCCGAAACTTGAATTCCCCAGAGCTCAATTATTCACCCGTCGAAAAACTTTGCTTAGCTTTGTTTTTCGCCGCATCCAAGCTTCGGCATTACATGCTCCCCACAGTTACGCAGGTCATCGCCCAAACCGACGTAATTCGTTACATGCTGACTCGGCTTATTGTCAAAGGCCGAATCGGGAAATGGACACTCGCCTTATCCGAGTTTAGCCTTCAGTATGTACCCCAAAAGGCCGTCAAGGGGCAAGCCCTCGCCGATTTCCTGGCACAACACCCATCCCCTTATGGTTTTGAGGGGGGCGACGTCGACATCAGTTTCGTCACCACACGTGATAACCATTGGACTATGCATTTCGATGGCTCCAGCACTTCGACTTCGGCGGGTGTCGGCATTGCAATTCAGTCGCCCGACCACTGCCGATGGTATTTTTCTCTCAAGTTGGATGTCAGCTGCACAAATAATCAGGCCGAATATGAAGCCCTCATTATCGGCCTACACGTTTTACACGATCTGCGGGCCTCTCGTGTTCTTGTCCTCGGTGATTCCGAACTTGTGATTAACCAATTGAACGGCATTTTTCGTTGCATGAGTTGTACTTTAGCGCCATATCACATGGTCGCCACCTACCTGGCCGAGTCATTCGAACGGATCACGTTTGAACATATTTCACGAACCCACAATACCGATGCCGATGAACTCGCCCAGATCGCCTCCGGAGCACAACTCATGGGGGGCAAGCTCGGCCGAATCGCAGCCACAGGCCTGCAATCGTACCCGGCCTTGATCGATCGGCAAAACTTCCAGCGCACACACGTAATACGTACTAGAGTAATGTCACTCCCATCCCTACTAGAACGAGGTGACCCCGTGGAAGTTTGTGCTGTCGAGGTAGAACCAGATGATTGGAGAAAGACGATGTTACGATACCTCGATAATCCCAACAGGAAACACGACCGGAGAACGAAGGTCCTTGCCACAAACTACGTGTCGTACCAAAATGAGTTGTACCGCAAAGGCGAGGACGGGTTACTACTATTGTGCCTCGGCCCACATGAGGCCGACCAAGCAATGGCCGAGGTACATGAAGGTATTTGCGGGGCACACCAGTCTGGACGAAAAATGCGCTGGCTGCTTCGACGACACGGTTATTTTTGGCCCAGTATATTAAAAGATTGTATCGAATAGGCACGAAGATGCGTACCATGCCAAATTCATGGACATGTGCAGAGAGCCCCGGCCGAATTACTGCACTCGGTTACTAAACCATGGCCATTCAGAGGTTGGGCAATGGACGTAATTGGCAAAATCACGCCATCATCGGGGGCAGCAAAACACGCGTGGATAATGGTAGCAACTGACTATTTCACTAAGTGGGTCGAGGCAAGATCATACGCCGAATTAACGGCCAAGGAAGTATGCGATTTCGTAGAAGAAAATATTGTGACCAGATTCGGCGTGCCAGAAACGATCATAACTGATAATGGCACTATATTCACGGCCGATAGGTTTAGGGAGTACGCGGCAAGTTTGAACATCCGACTCGAACAATCTACGCCGTACTACCCACAGGCAAACGGGCAGGCTGAGGCAAGCAATAAAGTGTTGATTGGCATCCTTGAAAAAATGGTAAAAGAGAAACCTGGTTTGTGGCATTTGAGGTTGAATGAAGCATTATGGGCATACCGAACCTCACCTCGGTCGGCTACCGGAACCACCCCTTACGCGTTAACTTATGGACACGACGCTATGTTACCGGTCGAGTTAAGTATAAGCTCGTTACGAGTAATCGAGCAGAGCGATTTGTTCAGTATTGAGTATTGTCAAGCGATGCGGCAGGAATTAGAAGATTTAGAAGAAAGTCGAATCGACGCGGGTAACTTATTGGTAGCGCAAAAGAAAATTGCCGAGCGAGCGTATAACCAGCGTGTAAGACAAAAAACGTTCGGCGAAGGTGAATTGGTTTGGCAAACTGTGTTGCCTATCGGGATTAAAGACCCCAGATTTGGGAAGTGGTCGCCGAATTGGGAAGGGCCATTCATCTTTCACAAAGTCCTCGGCAAGGGGGCATATCATCTAAGAGATCGGACGGGTTCAGTTCATAAATTACCGATTAATGGAAAGTTTTTAAAGAAGTACTATCCAATTACATGGGAAATGCAGGAGTGAAAAACATTGTATTAATAGCAAAACGACCATTGTATTAATATCAAAAGTCATTACAAGAAGAACAAATACTAATACAATGATAGGGTCCTAAGGGGTCGATGGGAGGAAGGTCTCGAGGGCAGCTTTTAGCTCTAGCCACTTGGCTTCGCTCAAAATTATCTCAGCCTGCCGGGTCTTCTTGTTACATTGCAGTTGCTGGATACGCCGTGCACCGGCAGCGAAGGCCGTTAGCCGAGTCTTGTTGGCCTCAAAGTCCTTCTCAAGCTCAGAATCAGCGGCCGACCTTTGCCGTTGAAGGTCAGAAATCTGACGGTGGAGGTCAGAGATCTGACGATCGAACTCGGACAGCTTGGCTTTCTTCGCCTTGATTGCCTCCATCTCCACTCGGCCGGCCTCATGCGCGACCTTGGCCACCATCAAGTCGTCATCGGCCTGCAAGGCTCGCTCGAAGACAAGAAAGTGTTGCCGAGTTCGCTCCAAGAGGTCGGTAAGGAAGGAGATACCCTCCGGGCTCAGATGACCACCGCTGGCGAGGTCATTGAGACACTCTCCAACAGAGTCAAGGCCTTTGCACCGGAGAGCTTGAGAAGCAGTCAGAGACAAGACTTCGTGCAGCTTCACGAAGACTTCGGCGGGCGTGGCTCCCACCGATTCGGCCGGAGCAGCAGAGGAGCCGGCCTCACCGGTCGTGCTCTGGAGTAGAGCGTCAAGCTCCATTTCCCACGACGGCTGCACATAAGAGGAAAATTTTGTGAAGAACAGTAAAGACGTGATGTAGTGCATAAAGGAAAAAGGAGAATGTTTTAGACCTGCCGAGAGGAGACTTCGGCCATGCCCTCTAGGTCATTGCTCGAACCCAGGGAACTTAATGGCCGAGCCCAGTGCCTCAGACCGCTACGCAATTCACGCGGCCGATGGAGGTCATCTATATTTGATGGCCACGATGGCGGCCAGGAAATATAAACAACGCCCCTCGGCGCATAAAATTGTCGGTGAAATGAATGTTCGGGCACCTGACATTTAATGGTCTTAAAAACATGTATCAAAAGAGAAAATCAACACAAAAGAAGAAAGACTTACAAAGGCCGAAGAGACTTCCTGCGGAGGAATGGGGAGATCTGCGTCATGCGGATGAATCGGCGACTCGGCCGTGGCCTCAGGGTTGGCCATGGGTCTCTTGCCGCGATCCGCCACAGGAGGAGTCGGTCGAGCGGCCGCCTCGACAACCGGAGGAGGACAGACGGGAGGAGAGCTGACTGGTCGGCGACGGCGTTCCAGGGGGACCTCTTCGCTCTCGCTCTCGACATCCTAGACAAAAAGAGATTATTTTATGACCAAAAAACCTGAAGGAACAAGAGTAGAAGCAGAATTATACCTCCAAAACGACCGTTGGAGTCGGGGGTGTTTCGGCAGGAGCAGCCGATTTCCCCATTTCGGGCGCCACGACCGGCTCTGAAGTTGGAGCGGATGCGGGTGCGACGATTGGATCGGCTTGGGAGACGGCTGGAGGATTCGAGGTTGGAGGTGCCTGGGCAGCCGGCACAGATGGAGAGCCGGCAGGAGCGGGCGTCCCAGTAGTGTTACTGGGGACGACATGAATTTCCCGGTCGCCCTTCTTCGCCAATTTCTTGACGCGTTTAGAAGGACGAGGGGCCTCTTCCGCCGGCTCGGCCCCTTGGTGGGGGCGTTTGGCAGGGATCGACCGCTCGGTGACAAGGGTCCTCTTCATAGGCGCCTTCTTCGCCTTTGCCACCGCGGCGACCACTTCCACTGTCCTCGGCACGCGAACCCCTGAAAAGCAAAGTAATTAGCAACGAGGATCAAGTGGTAAAACAAAGGAGGAAAGAAGAACGGAAAGACTACCTTGGGTCGACTCCTTAGGCTGTGTCGAGGATGTTGACCTAGGGCGGTCGCCGAAGATCTTCTTCGCCAGATCTTCGGCCGAGGCGCCGAAGAAGTTGCAGGTATACTCCTCCCACCAGTCCCCGAAGGTATCAGTTCCCAGAGATTCAGGGACCGCCGGCCGAATCCGGAATTTCCTGCACTTCTCTTGGAACTCCTGGTCGGACGTCTTGCACTCCCTCTCAGAGGAACCGGTAAGACGCCCCCGACTTAGGAGTGACCGAGAAGCGAGCAGGGGGACGGGGCTGCCTTGAATATAGCCGAGCTGCCGGGCGACAAAATGGGGGTGGTAGACCTCCCAGCCAGCTCGGCGGGCATCGCAACCCAGTGGAAGGTCGCGAGCCAAAACAAACGACCCCCAGCGCTGACGAATGTCCCCATCCTCGGACGCGGCCCACGCGGCCGTAGGAAGCTTGAGCGAGGAAGGGTACTCTTGGCGCCGGCACACCAGGAACTCGTCATCCGTAAGGACATCTAGGCCGAGGAAGTGTTTGAAAACCTCGTCGGCTCGGTGAGGTGGTGCCGGTCGAGATGCCAGTTGAAGACCGAGGGCAGCCGTTCGCTGGAAGGCAGGGACCTCCGGTCGAAGAGTAGAGAAGTAAACCTGCAACCAGAGTTGGAACACCCAGAGGGGTCCGTTCTGATGCGGGTCGATCTTGCCAATGGTCGCCTCGGCCAGGCAACGGTAGAGATTGGCGAGTATGGCTGGACTGAGCGCCAGCAAGCGACCATTAGCCAGTGCCTGGGCCACCGGCATGTTCTCCACCAGGCATTTGTTCGACCAAGTACAACAAATGAATTTGTTGTACCAGTAGAAGAGGAAGGCCTCGTGCTCTCCCTTCCTAAGGCTTTCCTCGCCTCGGCCGGCGAAATGAAGAATGAGAGTGTTGTAGTTGAAGAAGTTCTTGTGGAGCTTCTGAACTTCTTCCCTTGAGGGCTCCCGATCACCCCGGCTTAGCGTCTCGACGGCCCTTTCGTCGAATAGTGCCTTCAGGTCGAGAGGAGAAGGGTATCCGGAAAGGGCGGCGTCAATAGGAAGGCCGGTCGAGGAAGTCCCAAGGATGGCCGAGACGTCGAGGATGGTGGGGCCGAGAGGGCCGAAAGGCAGGACCATGGTGTTGGTGGCCGAACACCATAAACTCAGGGCCGCCATGAGCAGCTTCTTATCCATGGCAATCTCCATGGTTGACAGAATAATGGCATCGTAGATGCCGAGAGCCTTCCACTCCTTGGAGAAGAAGGAGCTCATTCGGTCGACCCAGGCGGCCCAGGCCGTGGTGGTCGAGGGCCAAGCTCCTTGAGGACAAGCCAAGCACCATTTCGACCAGTCAAACCCTTGAAGCAGGGGGGTTAGACATTGCTCCTTGAGCAAGTTGGTGACAGACGACGGCACTGCGTCTTTGAAGAGGGGACCCAGAATCTGGTGGGTGGTGGCCATATCCTCTTGAAATCGCAGCGTCTTGACGGCGCTTCGATCGATGAATGACTTGCACTTATTGATCTCATCGGAAAGCTTCGAAATAAAGGAGGCCATTTGCAGAAGGAAGAACTGGAAAAAATTGCAGAAGGGCTGGAAGGTTTGATTTGAGCAAACAAAGATGAGAAATTAGAGATTATGGAGTTTCTGAGGGCGTAAGAGGCGAATGGCAGAAATGTGGGTATTTATAGGCTTTTCAGAATGAATATCAAACGTCTGGAAGTCAAAAGCGCTGGTTCAGATTGGGGGGAAATGTAACCGGGAAAGTCTGCAATCATTTCGGATATTTTGGGAACCTGCGAAAATGGGATCGAGGAGTCGAAAATCCAGGATGCACGATGGCGTGTGGCGACAGGTTCAATGCATTTAATAAGGATGAGACGGTTCAATTAGTGCACGGTTTCGAGGCCCATGAGTGAAGCTTTTGAGAACGGCGGAGAATCGACACGTGGCCACGCGTTGGGGGCAACGAGGAAAGTGCAATCATGTCTCATAAATATGCAGGAATAATGATCATTAAGGGAGTAAAGTTCAAAAAAGCAATAAATGTTTTCGCTTCTTCAAGGTCGAGGCCCGACCAAGAGGTGACAGTCGGCGACCTCAGAAGCGAGGGGGCAATGTTTGGGCCCAAAATATTTTGGTTAGGCCGAGCAGTCAGATGTGCTCGGCCCAAGGTAATAACAGATGCTATGGGCCGAATAATAAAACCCGGGCCAGCTGGCAGGGTCATCCGAATCCTATCTCAAGAGGTCCAGATAAGTAGGAAGGATTGAGGAAATCCTGGTGCGACCAGGATTCTCGACCAGCAAGAAATAAAGCCTCAAAAGGAGGAAGATTCAGAATCCCAGTGGGAGTAGGTTTGTTCGAACCAGAATCGAAATGGGACAAGGACTCCCAATCCAAATCAGAGGAGGTTTCAAGGAATGGGGTACTATAAATACACGAGATCATGCAACATTCAAAAAGGCCCCTTCAAATCATCATACAATTGCCCTGCGCAAAACCTCTCAAACACCTTGAGATTTTTCCTTTTCTTTTTCTGCCGACACACCTTCAGTTTGGATAAACAGCACTGTGGAAGCGCCCGGCGAGCACCTTCAGTTTGGATAAACAGCACTGCTGCCGCAGAACCAGCCGACCGAGAAGCACCTTCAGTTTGGATAAACAGCACTGCGTCGAGGTCGACCGGTTATCTATCTAAGTCTCGGGCGAGAAGGGTTTTCGAACCTTTATTGGCAGAGGTCACCTTGCTAGCCCTCTCGGCAAAGTCAGGTGTTACGAATCACATTGCTCGGCGTACAGGGCGCCGAGTGGCTTTATGATTGGATACTCGCAAGTGGGTTTCAGGGTTCGGCATTCTGACGGCCGAACGACGTTTACCATCAAGACCTACATCACGTTTGAGTATCTGTGCCCATACAGTTTGGTCTCGATTCGACGTGCTTTTACTCTCACGAATAAAATCATAGTGACCGAATCGGGCTCTGACGATTTGTGAACTCCGCAGAATTAGCAGCCTTGTCTTCAGGCTATAGAACCCAGAGACCGAGAGTGTTCCTTCCTCGGTCGCAATCGCAAGATAGAGAAGTCAGCAACGCGCTCAGAGCGACATCAGCAAATTTTACTCCTCGGCCGACGAGTTGGCACGCCCCGCATTCAACCGAAGGACATAGTTAGCTTATTAGTTACTCGGCCTGCGCGCCACGTAGGTTTTGTAATTTTTAGAGTCAACAGTTGGATAACGAGATTGATCATTGTTTTTTTTTTTTTTTTTTTTTTTTTTTTTTTTATAACTTTGTGTTCCCCTTAATACCAATTCTGAATTATATTAACTATTACTTTTATCCTTTTTAAAAAAAAAAAAAAAAAATCTTTAGATTGTGTGTTCTTGTGGGAGTTGGTGTTTATAGCACACCACATGTTTGATAAAACTCCTCATAAGCTCTGCTTCTGTTTTTTATCTTTAGCCTGCAACAGTTTATATATTGTGCCCTCATGCAATCTCGTTAGTTTTAGAATGGATAAATCTTGGATGTCTATGGATAGAAGAACAATCTTGATGGATTGTTTGGATTTGTAGATCCTGTCAGAATCCCTCAAAAGGCCGGCAGAAAGGAACAAAGATCAAATGCACTGGCTCTTAGATTACAGAACTGCAAAAAAGGACAATTAATTTTTGCTCCGTATAACAAAGGGTTATTAGTACTATGTGTTTTGAATTTTTTTGTTCCTAACAAATCAGTAGTTGACCATTGTGTAATAAAGAATGCAATTATTTATGTTTTGTAGGTTTCATTGGTTGTTGGATATTATTGACCCCTACGAGGAATTAGTGTATTATATGGACTCACTTAATTGGATACAGATAGATCCTGGAATGAAGGACATTGTTGAACTGTAAGTATTTGGATATACGTTTGTCCTTATTTCATGCATTTCAAGATTTGAATATATTCATGTGTTCTTATCCTCTATGTGCAGATCACTGAAGATGTTTAAAGCTCAAAAGGGAATAAAGGGTTGAAAAAAATATCAATTGGAAAGTAGTAAAGGTGAGGAACATTGTGTTTTGACTTTAAATTAATCTGACTAACTTACATTTTATACTTTGTTATTTGTATATGCAGTGCCCTTTGCAAGAAGGAATTGTAGAATGTGGATATTATGTGATGAAATACATGAAGGAAATCATTGATGATCCGAACTGCTCAATTATTACCAAGGTTAGTACTACTATTACAAAGAGCACTTAAGCGGGTGTATTCGCTACTATCTTATTAGTATTAGTTCTTTGTATGTAATTTATAGTTCAGGCAAATTAATTTACAACTAACGATGGTTTTTACTCAAATCATTGGTAACTCATGAAGGAAATCGGCATAACTATACTAAATTACTTGAATGTTCACATTATTGATGATGAGATGGATTGTTGTTAGCGTGATTTGTAGTGTTTAATTAAAGTTAATTACAATAGAAATTGGAACTTTTGAATCTTCCAAAAGATGCCCAATTGGATTTTAGCTCATCAAAACCATCATGGGTATTCGTGTATTGAGTTGATTCAAGTAATCAATGGGTTTGTTTTTGTTTTCCTTGTCTGGATTCAGATTCTAATTCTTGATTTATTTTTTGTCTTCAATAAAATTGTAATGCTAATCTATCTTTAGTTTACGTTTGAATGTGATATATAAATAGGTTCAGATATGATTTTGTTAAGCCATGTTGTGTTTGAGCTTGGTGTTATTTACCATCAAGATGAGGCCTTTAAAGTACGAAAAATACGAGTAGAGAACCCTTGTTCTTTCTGGGCTAGTTGATGCTAATTGACCACATCCTTATTAGTTAAATGATTGAAAATAGTTTTTGTCCTGACATGTTCTCTTTTGGTTGTGATTTGTTGCAGTTCAAAGAAAAAGCTACATACACTCAACAGGAAATTGATGTATTAAGAATAGAGTGGGCTGAGTATGTTGATGACTTCATCCCAATAGATGAAACACTAGATTAGCTAGTTTGTGAAATTTAAATTAAGCGAACTAGTTTTAGTTTAGTAGGAAACTCTACACATTATATTGTCTCTTGTAATACTTTGGTAGTGCATGAATTACAAATTTATGAAGCAATATTGTTTAATTTGAGGTAAATATCTTGCTTCTTGGATGAATTATGTAAGTCTTCTTATATATGCCATCATACATATTTTAGGACATGTATTGAATCATTTATGACACGCTTTGTGTGTCATGGGTAATATTCAATGACGCTGCAGTGCTATAGTACATGACGCTATACATATGTCATGTTTACTATACCATGACGCTCATTCCTCTATTTATGACATATATTCTGCATCTCAAATTGAAATAGATGACACGCTTTTTTAATTCAATAACGCTTGTTATGTGTCTCTAAAAGCTATGCATGACACTGTGTGTGTGTCATGATTAGTATACCATGACACTCATTCCTATGTTTATAACACTTGTTTCATGTCTTAAATGGTAATAGATGACACAAGTTCTTAATTCAATGACGCTTGTTAGGCGTCCTTAAAAGTAATATATGACATTCTTTCAATGTCATAAAAAATATCTTTAATGACACCCACAAAGATGACGCTAAACCCTTGCGTCATTAAACTTTTAACATGACCCATAAAATGTGTCATGTATGTAAAAATTTGTAGTAGTGTGCATAGCTCTATTTAGTTTTCTATAAACTTGTGGTAGTAGATGGCTTTTCAAATAATCTAGTTAACGAATTCAAGCTATTATATAGATAGGAGCATGAACTCCTCTTTGAGTTCTTTTGGCGTTCTTTCTTGACTGTACTTTTGAACAGTTGATTATCTTCCGTCTTAGTAAAATGATGTTGCTTATTGGATCTTATCGATGTAGTCTTAAGTTTCTAATTACATGTATGAATTAACCCCAGTTGCCAGGGCTTGAAAACAAGGACAGACAAGTGTTGGATGCAATCACGAAGGATCTTGAGCCAGTTAGCTATGCTGATGGTACCTATATTATTGGAGAGGGGGAGCCACTAGATAGGATGCTCTTCATCACGCAGGGCATTGCACTTGCTTACAAGACTGGAACTACTGGTGGCGAAAGTGGCTCGTCAAGCACTACACCTATTCCGAAAGGTGAGGTTTATGGAGAAGAACTTATGGCTTGGGCGGCAACATCTACCCAATTTTCCGGCTTACCCATCTCAGACCAAACCGTCAAGTCCCTATTTTCCGGCTTACCCATCTCAGGCCAAACTGTCAAGTCCTACGGAGAAGTTGAAGTCTTTGCAATCAGGGCTGCCAGATTAAAAAGTATTGTCTCCGACTTCCCGACGCATTTCAACAGAGAGGATATTACTATGGTGTAAATAACTAGTAACTAGATTTTTAATTTAAATTTTTTATATATTCAGCTATTTTTCAAATTTAAAGAATTTAAACGTCATCTACTTTCCTCAACATTAGCAAAACACAAGAATACCTGTCAGGTTCAATTGTACCACAATTGTAATAGAGAAAGCTCTTTATGTGAGTTTCAATGTCTGTTACAGTCGTAATGAAGGTTTAAGCAGCAATCCAAAGACTCCCCTCAACAGTTCCATTGAGAAATTGACTAATACTGTCGACTCTAGACCAATACAAAACTAAGTTGCAATTCTTCTGAGGGCAGGTCTAGAGGAACTTCCTAACCAAAGATTGGTCCTATAATAATTCATCACTATGTTTTTTTTTTGCTAAATAGGATCCAAATTCAATCACTCCAAGTAATACCAATCATGGAATCGAACGAGAAAGAGTCCGTTTCCTTTCCTACTTGCATTGAACAGATTCAAACAGGAATCCAAAAATATAGCTACATACAATGCAAATGCCAAAGTCAGAAACATCTGATCAGATGAGAAACAAAAAGCAATTACTAAACAAGCTCATATAAAATGTGTGATACTTTATGCCATATACGAATATTCGTGCTAGAGAGTTGTAGCGCGAACTCCAGATGTGTGGGTCTTTTGCTTTTTGTAGTATATATACGAATGAATGATAGTTTCCACAAATGTTTTTGAATTGATTCATGCACTTCATGCCATATCTAAAATGTGTGATACTTTAAATGTTGCATTAGTATGAATTATATTTATATTGAATGACGTTGCGGACGCCCAGGTAAGCTTCAGGTGAGTACATGTTGATGATAGGGATTTCAATGTGTATGGTTATGTTTAGATGCATTTAGTGCTTATTATCTTGCACCCCGGTGTTAGTGCTTGATACAACCAATATTGCATACATTTTAATGCCCTTTTAGTTTAGATTTTTGTTATGTTTTTGAGTGAATTTAGTTTGTTTCATTTAGTTTTATGATTTTCTTAGATTTGAAGAGTGAAGATGAAGAAAGAAGAAAAAGGAGCACTTTTGCAATTGAAACGAGTTATGTGTCCTCGAGGTAAGGCAGTTATGACCCTTCCACATATCAATTAGTAGGTTTTTGGTTTTCCGTATATACCTATATACTTGTGGTTTTTCCCAGAAAAATGAAATGGAATGTTTATATGTTTTAAATGCCATGCATAGTGTTTGCCTATTTATTTATGCATTAGTAGTTGCATATATATATATATATATATATATATATATATATATATGATTGGTGCTGCGGACGCACAGGTAAGGGCCAGGTAAGTTTATGGTTTATCATTGTAAATTAGTGGTTATGTGAGATGCATAGAGAGCTCATAACCTGCACCCCCGGTGTTAGTGCTCCCGCCCAGAGTAAGGCACAGTCCTTCACGTGATGTTCACCTCCCGCACCAGATGTTTATCTTAGATCCAAGGTAGGTGCACAGTCCTGTCGTACAGACCACTATAGGTGGTTCCGACTCGTAGGTGACCATCGATTATTCGCCCAGTCTTCACGTGATCGTAGCACTTGAGCGTATTTATTTACACCCAGTCATGTTGTACAGACCACTTTAGGTGGTTCCGACTCGTGTGCAGGTATAGTTAGTGAGTTGGGGATTTGAGCTCTAGATTCAGCCGTATAGGTCACGTTAGGTGACTCTGGCTAACATGTTATTTATATTGACTGACTTTACCTGGATTACTCACACTTTATGTTGAAGCATTTGACATGGCATATTTCTGAACATGTTTTCGATATATGTGTATATTCTATTTTCTAGGAAACTATACAGGTTTTACAGCGAGGGGTTAGAACTTTTGATAATGAAATGATTTTGAAAAGCTTTGTTTTTGCCCACTCACACTTTCTGTTTTGCGCCCCTCCAGGTTCTAGTTAGAAGCAGCTTTGGTGGTTCACGAGGACTTGTCGGTGGTTCTGACAGAACATCACAAATATAGGATCACCTTTGGGTGTTGTGTATTTAGTATTCGTTCTTCTGGACTGCACTTAGGTTTTCTGTGCTCTGACTATGTTTATCACACTTAGTCTCGCACTAGTGTGTTACTTTAACTAGTTTATTTAGTAGTTTGATTTTTATTTATTCGTACTTTTATTATTATCTTTTGCTTCCGCACTGTGCACATGGTTATGTCACCCTCACGTGACGGCCAACACGTTTTGATTTCGGTTGGGGTGTGTCACACATATGGTCAAGAAGCAACACTGCAGGGTGAATGTGTGTGGGAGGTTCGTACCGGCAGTTGTGGCGATAAAAGGCTATGGTTACTACCTTAGACCAAATGACGGAGTTAAAATTCTGGAAATCCTAGAGTTGGATGGCAGCGTTGAACAAATAGAGTAAAGAGCTATGATTACTACCTGTAAACCACACCAATTATATTGCTACTAGTAGTTTGCGACAATTCAAATGTCCTTTTTTAAGTACTTGAATTCAACATTCAATTTCAAAATGCATGCAACCAAAATAACATAAGTTAAGTAACAAAAGAAAAGAAAAAAAAAAAAAAAAAAAAAAAGTTACAAACTATAGTTCCAAAATAAAATAAGTTCCAAACCAAAAGAAAAAAAGAAAAGCTTAAATATAATATATATATATATATATATGTAATATTTATTTTGGATTCAGTATGGTATTATCGAACATAGAGAAGGCAATACGAATTCCCGTACCGAAATTTTGAGATCGGTTCGGTATGTCATCCTAAAAATTTTGGAAAATTTGATTTGGGACATTTTTAGTTTAAGATCGGGATTTTTTTGGTTTGGTTTGAAATTTTTGGAAAATTTTCCAACCCCTACCTGGTATAATGTGGCCTCTTAAGATGTGATCTCTCTAACATTACTTAGTAGGTACTCTAGTATGATTTAACTCGTCGGCCAAATCGGATTAATAGTCCCTGTGGTGATAGGATATTCGGAGGATTGCCCATGTGGTAAAAAAATTAGGATTTAAACCCTTATGATGAAGGTTATTAGCAAATTTAACCCAAATATGAGATTTCTGTTAAACCTCAGTTAAATGTAGGGATAAAAATGTCCAACTACTCTTTATTTCTGCTAGCCTTCTCTTCCTCTCTCTGTGTCTGTGTAACCTCCACGCGAGCTGATCGTCGAGGTCTTCCGGCGGCTTGACTCCAAGCCCAACCGTGATGCCTGCTCCCTCGTCTGCAAGCGCTAGCTCGCCCTCGAGAGCCTCAGCAACACCGCCCTCTGCATCGGCACCATCGGCAGCCCGGACCTCATCGTCGGCCTCCTCGCCGCCAATTCCACAACGTCTGCACCGTTCACATTGACGAGCGCCTTAACCTTTCGTCGGTGAGGCTGCATTCTACCAATGGCTCCGACGACAACGTGCTTGATTTGAACAGTTTATCGGACTCTCTCTCTCTTTTCGAACTCTCTGCCTTCCCTCTAAACCACCATAGCCAAAGAGACCTCCAAGCACTATCACCGCAAATTCCAATTAAATTGAGACCCCAAACCACCAAATACAAGACCTGCGCAACCTGGGGATCCCTATGGTACCATTGCATGTTAAATTATGTAATGGGAAGTAGGAGAATCCAAGCAGCGGTTCTCGGTGAGAGTTGCTCTAATGGAATCGAGCTACAACCTTTGAAAATTGAGGTAAGATTAGCTCAGTTTATTGGTAATCTGTTGCTAGTAATGTCTTCACCCCAGCATGGGCAATTGGATATGAATTTAAACTTGCTCAAATTTGGGATTGAAGAAAATAATTTTTTTTGTGTTGTTTGTTCTAGACTCAGGGGGTTGAATGCTGTCGGTGATGGTGATGGTGATGGTGATAATGCTCAAGGCACCTCAAAAGTTAGGAATGGGCGAGAGCAATTGGGCACCAAATTTGCTACTTTTCTTCGAGTCAAGGAGTCTACAAGGCAACGGAAGCGGAGGGAAATTATTGCTCAAGGCGGCACCTCTGAAACGCAGGTCGAGAGGGAAATTACTACCTTCGTAGAGGTCCAAGAGTGTAGGCACCGGGTCAAAGGGTGTAGGCAGCATCTTGGATTAAATCTGGGTTCAAAATCTGGGTCTCTGACCTCTATGATTATCTATTCTTCACCCCAGCATTCGAATAATGTTATTCCTACGTTTTGAAGATTACAGAGACAGAAAGAACATGGCTAACAGAGACAGAAAGAGGGAAGAGAGAAGAAGGCTAAAAAGAAAGAGTGGTTGGACACTTTTATCCCTACATTTAACTGAGGTTTAATAGAAATCTCATATTTGGGTTAAATGTGCTAATAACCTTCACCATAAAAATTTAAATCTTAATTTTTTTACCACAGGAATAATTTTCCGAATACCTTATCATCACGGATACCGTAAATCCAATTTAACCTTAACTCGTCCCTTGGAATCCAAAAATTTATAGTTCGGCTGAAGCAACCATTCGATGCGAAATAAATAAGAAATTAAATGACAAGACCCCATTCGCATTTCATCCGCTGTCCGGGACAGTTGGCAAGGGGCCCCATGTATTTCTCTGGTTGTTGAGCACAATTACACATGGGAAAAGTTACGTAATTGGGAAACGACCAAGACCCCTCGCCTACTTATAAATCTAACGACTTGCATGAAAGCCATATATGCTTGATCTTAAATTTCAGTGCTGCATGATATCTTCATTTGCATATTTCCAAAACCATAGCAAACTAGCTTCTTTATTTGTCCATTCAACCCCTCGCCTACTTATACTCCATCTTGTAGCGGTTGTAGTTAACATATGTAATCTGTCGTAATTTCAATAAGCTCCTCATTCAAGATTATTCAGAGTTCAGAGAATCTTGTACGCATCATAACTTAGTAAGCTTAAGTTATGACGGATTCTGATGAACCCATTCAAAAAATAGAGCCCTCAGATGACGAGTCAATCAACCTTACAAGGTATCATATTTTTTTTAATATCTCTAACAGGTTTTTCTATTTTTTTTTTCCTTTTAAAATTAAAACAAAGGATTTCTGCATCAGATCAATATGGTTGTTCCAAATAGGATTTTATTTTGCATGTTTAATTCTTGTGTATTAATTGTTCAGGATGTCAGGTTCTGAAATTATAAAGCTTGCAAAAGGGAAGTATGGCAAGAGAGATGGAGGAGATAGATCAAACTGGTCCAAACAATTGGATGAATTTGCTAAATTTATTGCGATTGCAATTTTGATCGGCCCTATCCTTCTGGACCCTTTGTTCTTGTACGTTCCCATCATCAATGAAAATATCAAGTGTCTCGCGTTAGACGATAAATTAAAGATTATAGCTCTTGTTTTGCGATCATTTACTGATCTCCCTTTTCTACTTAACCTCCTCCGTTGTGTGCTGCCTACCTGGTACACATCGTACATTTTGGAAGATCTCCTAGATGACGTCATACCCGAATCCCGAATGCTTAACATTTTAGCTGTTCTTCCTATTCCACAAGTAAGCCAATTACTTTTATGGGGTAAATTATTTTTCGTAATCTATTAAGTCATATATGAGGAATTAGGATAATTTGATTTTGCTGATTCAGTCACACAACTCTTTTAAGTTTAGCTATTGGTTTGCATTTGTGTACAGGTTGTAATTCTAATTTTCCTTCCAAAAACGAGGAACTCAAGATCTTTGAATAGAATGAAGTTTTTGAACTCACTTATTCTATTGCAATATGTTCCACGAGCTTATCCAATGTACAAAATATGTAAGCACTCTAACAAGGAAACACGTGAACGTAGCAAGGAACTTGCTGGGAGAAAGCAAATATGGATTTCGGGTGTATTAAATTTCATCATGTACATCCTTGCTAGTCATGTAAGTTATTGTCTTATCTTAGTTTATTTTAACTGCTTCCTAAGTTGCTTGTAAATATCGTTGAGCTACAAATGTTGTTCTTGGTTTGTTAGGTACTCGGGACATTTTGGTACTTTTTTTCTGTTCAGCGAGAGATAGATTGTTGGATCTCTACTTGTCGAAGTGAAAATGGATGCAACTTAAGTACTTTACAATGTGATAATACTCCGTTCAAAAACGTCACACTTCTAAATGATTTATGTCCAACAAATCCACCAAATCCAATGGCATACGATTTTGGCATATTCGTTGACAGTGCATGGGATGTGCCGACGTTTAACCATCAAGATTCAGTCACGCAAGCCGTCCAATGAGTTGTCCCTTTTCAAATATTGTTTTAATATATTGCTCCAATGAATTCTGCAGTTCTTTTGCTTCAAACCTCAACTCTAGTACCAATGCATGGGAAAGCGTCTTTGTAATTTCTATTTCGATCAGTGGCCTGCTACTATTCATGTATCTGCTTGGACATGTGCAAGTCGGTGATGAATTATATTTTTTATATCTGGTTTTCTTTTGAGTAGTTTCTACATAAATGCATGTAAATTTCAGGATTTAATAAACTCAATTTCAAACCTCCATGTTGTGGTGTAGACATTTATGCAGGCAATTACCAGAACATCTCAGATTTGGCAGCGGCTGCCAGTCATAGGTCCACGAATACAGTTCATGGTATCTGAATATGGTCTTAAAGAGGAGGTAAAATATGCAATTTGGAAATTGGTAAGAGAAGCACTTGAAGAGGACGAAGGTCTTGCTGCAGAGAATATCTTCTCGTTACTTCCTTCGGAACTTCAGAGACGTTTGAAGTGCCATCTCTTCTTGGCTACACCTACACTAACGAAAGTAAATTCCTAATGTCCCATCTCTGTCAATTTCTCCATATGCATAGCTCTATTTAGTGCTCTATAAACTTGTGGCAGTAGATGGTTTTTCGAATAATCTAGTTATCGAATTCAAGCTATTGTATAGATAGGAGCATGAACTCCTCTTTGAGTTCTTTAGGCGTGCTTTCGTGAGTATACTTTTAAACAGTTGATTATCATCCGTCTTAGTAAAATGATGTTGCTTATTGGATCTTATCGATGTAGTCTTAAGTTTCTAATTACATGTATGAATTAACCCCAGTTGCCAGGGCTTGAAAACAAGGACAGACAAGTGTTGTATGCAATCATGGAGGACCTGAAACGCAGGTCGAGAGGGAAATTACTACCTTCGTAGAGGTCCAAGAGTGTAGGCACCGGGTCAAAGGGTGTAGGCAGCATCTTGGATTAAATCTGGGTTCAAAATCTGGGTCTCTGACCTCTATGATTATCTATTCTTCACCCCAGCATTCGAATAATGTTATTCCTACGTTTTTAAGATTACAGAGACAGAAAGAGGGAAGAGAGAAGAAGGCTAAAAAGAAAGAGTGGTTGGACACTTTTATCCCTACATTTAACTGAGGTTTAACAGAAATCTCATATTTAGGTTAAACTAGAAACTGAAGGAGATTTGGAGAGATGCAATTGAAGAGAACTTATCCACGATGATCGACGCGTGGCAAAACAGTGGAGAACGCATGGGAAGGCTGTGCAAAGGAAGAAAAGCAACGGGCAAGCTGGCATCAAACAGCGCAAACATGTTCCAGATTTGTTTTTTTAATTATATTTTGGTGGCAAGCCATGCATCATTGCTGCGAGATGTGATGGGGTAAGGTTTTTTAATTATTTTCTGGTGGCAAGCTATGCATCATTGATGCGAGATGTGATGGGGTAAGGTTTTTTAATTATTTTTTTGTGGCAAGCCATGCATCATTGCTGCAAGATGCGATGGGGTAAGGTTTTTTAATTATTTTTTTGTGGCAAGCCATGCATCATTGCTGCGAGATGTGATGGGGTAAGGTTTTTTAATTATTTTCTGGTGGCAAGCCATGCATCATTGATGCGAGATGTGATGGGGTAAGGTTTTTTAATTATTTTCCATGCATCATTGATGCGAGATGTGATGGGGTAAGGTTTTTTAATTATTTTCTGGTGGCAAGCCATGCATCATTGATGCGAGATGTGATGGGGTAAGGTTTTTTAATTATTTTTTTGTGGCAAGCCATGCATCATTTCTGCGAGATGTGATGGGGTAAGGTTTTTTAATTATTTTTTGGTGGAAAGGCATGTACCATTGCTGTCAGTGTGGATTAGGTAAGAATAAAATGCTGGAATCGAAGAGAGAGCCGGATGGTTACACAAAAAGTAAAATAGAAGAGGGAGTCAGAATGGAAAAATAAGATACTCAGGATGATCAACACGTGGCCAAAGAGTGAAAGAATCCCGAAGAAAAGAAGGATAACAATAAGGGTCTCTCCAACGCACGAAGCAAGGGAGAGAAACGGAAGAAAGCAAAAAAGCCAGGGGCAGATCCGTCCGGACACTATTGCTGAACAGTGCCAGAAACCAACTGGGTTTTAGTAAATATAATTTGCTAATAACCTTCACCACAAAAATTTAAATCTTAATTTTTTTACCACAGGGATAATTTTCCGAATACCTTATCATCACGGAGACCATAAATCCAATTTGACCTTAACTCGTCACTTGGAATCCAAAAATTTATAGTTCGGCTGAAGCAACCATTCCATGCGAAAATGACAAGACCCCATTCGCATTTCATCCACTGTCCGGGACAGTTGGCAAGGGGCCCCATGTATTTCTCTGGTTGTTGAGCACAATTACACATGGGAAAAGGTACGTAATTGGGAAACGACCAAGACCCCATTGACCATTATAAATCTAACAACTTGCCTCAAAGCCATATATGCTTGATCTTAAATTTCCACCATATATGCTTGATCTTAAATTTCAGTTGGATTTGCTGCATGATATCTTCATTTGCATATTTCCAAAACCATAGCAAACTAGCTTCTTAATTTGTCCATTCAACCCCTAGCCTACTTATACTCCATCTTATAGCGGTTGTAGTTAACATATGTACTCTGTCGTAATTTCAATAAGCTCCTCATTCAAGATCATTCAGAGTTCAGAGAATCTTGTACTCATCATAACTTAGTAAGCTTAAGTTATGATGGATTCTAACGAACCCATTAAAAAAATAGAGCCCTCAGATGACGAGTCAATCAACCTTACAAGGTATCGTATTTTTTTTAATATCTCTAACAGGTTTTTCCATTTTTTTTTCCTTTTAAAATTAAAACAAAGGATTTTTGCATCCGATCAATATGGTTGTTCCAAATAGGATTTTATTTTGCATGTTTAATTCTTGTTTATTAATTGTTCAGGATGCCAGGTTATGAAATTATAATGCTTGCAAAAGGGATTGGAGGAGATGGATCAAACTGGTCCAAACAATTGGATGAATTTGCTAAATTTATTGCGATTGCAATTTTGATCGGCCCTATCCTTCTGGACACTTTGTTCTTGTACGTTCCCATCATCAATGAAAATATCAAGTGTTTCGCGTTAGACGATAAATTAAAGATTATAGCTATTGTTTTGCGATCATTTACTGATCTCCCTTTTCTACTTAACCTCCTCCGTTATGTGCTGCCTACCTGGTACACATCGTACATTTTGGAAGGTCTCCTAGATGACGTCATACCCGAATCCCGAATGCTTAACATTTTAGCTGTTCTTCCTATTCCACAAGTAAGCCAATTACTTTTATGGGGTAAATTATTTTTCGTAATCTATTAAGTCATATATGAGGAATTAGGATAATTTGATTTTGCTGATTCAGTCACACAACTCTTTTAAGTTTAGCTATTGGTTTGCATTTGTGTACAGGTTGTAATTCTAATTTTCCTTCCAAAAACGAGGAACTCAAGATCTTTGAATAGAATGAAGTTTTTGAACTCACTTATTCTATTGCAATATGTTCCACGAGCTTATCCAATGTACAAAATATGTAAGCACTCTAACAAGGATACCCGTGAATGTAGCACAAAACTTGCTAGGAGAAAGCAAATATGGATTTCGGGTGTATTAAATTTCATCATGTACATCCTTGCTAGTCATGTAAGTTATTGTCTTATCTTAGTTTATTTTAACTGCTCCCTAAGTTGCTTGTAAATATCGTTGAGCTACAAATGTTGTTCTTGGTTTGTTAGGTACTCGGGGCATTTTGGTACTTTTTTTCTGTTCAGCGAGAGATAGATTGTTGGATCTCTACTTGTCGAAGTGAAAATGGATGCAACTTAAGTACTTTACAATGTGATAATACTCTGTTCAGAAACGTCACACTTCTAAATGATTTATGTCCAACAAATCCACCAAATCCAATGGCATACGATTTTGGCATATTCGTTGACAGTCTTCAGTCTGGCATAGTGGGAACAACAGATTTTCCTCAAAAACTCTTGATGTGTTTGTCGTGGGGCTTACGAAATTTGAGGTTTGTCCTACATAAGTATTTTTATTCTTAGATATTGCATCATTCACACGAAACACCAGTGCATGGGATGTGCGGACGTTTAACCATCAAGATTCAGTCACGCAAGCCGTCCAATGAGTTGTCCCTTTTCAAATATTGTTTTAATACATTGCTCCAATGAATTCTGCAGTTCTTTTGGTTCAAACCTCAACTCTAGTACCAATGCATGGGAAAGCGTCTTTGTAATTTCTATTTCGATCAGTGGCCTGCTACTATTCATGTATCTGCTTGGACATGTGCAAGTCGGTGATGAATTATATTTTTTATATCTGGTTTTCTTTTGAGTAGTTTCTACATATATGCATGTAAATTTCAGGATTTAATAAACTCAATTTCAAACCTCCATGTTGTGGTGTAGACATTTATGCTGGTAATTAGCAGAATATGGCAGCGGATGCGAGTCATATATCCACGAATAGAGTTCATGGTATCCGAATATGGTCTTACAGGGGAGTGGGTAGAATATGCAATTGGGGACTTGGTAAGAGAAGCACTTGAAGAGGACGAAGGTCTTGCTGCAGAGAATATCTTCTCGTTACTTCCTCGGAAACTTCAGAGACGTTTGAAGTGCCATCTCTTCTTGGCTACACTAACGAAAGTAAATTCCTAATGTCCCATCTCTGTCAATTTCTCCATATGCATAGCTCTATTTAGTGCTCTATAAACCTGTGGCAGTAGATGGTTTTTCGAATAATCTAGTTATCGAATTCAAGCTATTGTATAGATAGGAGCATGAACTCATCTTTGAGTTCTTTAGGCGTGCTTTCGTGAGTCTACTTTTAAACAGTTGATTATCATCCGTCTTAGTAAAATGATGTTGCTTATTGGATCTTATCGATGTAGTCTTAAGTTTCTAATTACATGTATGAATTAACCCCAGTTGCCAGGGCTTGAAAACAAGGACAGACAAGTGTTGGATGCAATCATGGAGGATCTTGAGCCAGTTAGCTATGCTGATGGTACCTATATTATTCGAGAGGGGGAGCCACTAGATAGGATGCTCTTCATCACGCAGGGCAGCGTACTTACCTACAAGACTACTACTACTGGTGGCGAAAGTGGCTCGTCAAGCACTGCATATCTTGAGAAAGGTGATGTTTATGGAAAAGAACTTATAGGTTGGGCGGCGACATCTACCCCATTTTCCGGCTTACCCATCTCAGGCCAAACTGTCAAGTCCCACGAAAAAGTTGAAGTCTTTGCAATCAGGGCTGCCAGATTAAAACGTATTGTCTCTAGGTTCTCGACGCATTTCAACACACAGGATATTACTACGGTGGAAATAACTAGTTACTAGATTTTTAATTCAAAATTTTTATATATTCAGCTATTTTTCAAATTTAAAGAATTTAAACGTCATCTACTTTCCTCAACATTAGCAAAACACAAGAATACCTGTCAGGTTCAATTGTACCACAATTGTAATAGAGAAAGCTCTTTAGGTGAGTTTCATTGGCTGTTACAGTCGTAATGAAGGTTTAAGCAGCAATCCAAATAAGATTGTGAAGCTTAGGGCTGAGAATGGGAATTGGGTGGATCGTCCGTCTCAGGTGCGCCAATTGGTGGATAATCACTTCATTTCAGTCTTTAGCTCGGCCGGGAGTCGTACATGGGGTTCGCTGCTAGATTGCATTATTCCCTTGGTCTCTGTTGAAATGAATGAGGAGCTAACTGCGCCGGTCACGGAAGATGAAATAAAGGACGCTGCTGTGCAAATGGGAGGTCTCAAGGCTCCTGGCCCTGATGGTTTCTAGGTCATCTTCTATCAGAGTTACTGGGAGATTGTGAGGGCAGATGTTTCGGATCTGGTCAGAGAGTTGTTTCTGGATTCTGCCGGTACAGGTTTGATAAATCAGACTCACATTGTGCTAATTCCCAAAGTCCCTAATCCGGAATTTGTGTCGCAATTCAGGCCCATCAGCTTATGCAACTACTCGTACAAAATTCTGTCAAAGATTCTTGCTAACCGGTTGAAGGTATTTTTACCAAACATCATCTCTCCTACCCAAAATGCATTTGTGGCGGGTAGACAAATTCAGGATTGCATTGGCATAGCCCATGAGATGTTTCATTATCTGAAGGGAAGGAAAGCAAGGAATCGATTCGAAATGGGTATTAAACTTGATATGCAGAAGGCGTATGATCGGGTTGAATGGGACTTTCTGGATGCTGTTATGGAGAAAATGGGGTTCAGTAGCAGATGGAGATCGATAATTAATGGATGTATTTCGTCTGTGAAGTTCGATGTTCTCCTAAATGGGCAGGCAGGGAAGACGTTTGCGCCCACGCGGGGTCTTCGTCAGGGGGATCCTCTTTCTCCTTATTTATTTATTTTGGTGGGGGAGGTTCTCTCCAAACTTATTCAGAGTGAGGTGGACAATGGTAGATTGGAGGGTGTCAAGATGGGCGGTTTTGGACCCATGATTTCTCACCTCTTCTTTGCTGATGATACCCTTTTGTTTTTGCGGGCTGATATGAATAACTGTCGGAATCTGAGGAATGTGCTGGACAAATTTTGTGAGGCATCTGGGCAGAAGGTTAATTTGGTGAAATCCAGTGTTTTCTTTGGGGCAAATGTTCCGAAGGTGAATGCTGATCAGATGGGGAGTGCTCTTGGTATGGCGGTGGTTATCAATCCGGGGACATACTTGGGGGTTCCTGCTATATGGGGTCGATCGAAACAGCGTGGTCTTGCTTATGTGAAAGGGAGAATTATGGAAAAGCTTCAAGGATGGAAGCAAAGTACTCTATCCCGTGCCGGTAAGGAGGTTTTAATTAAGGCTGTTATTCAAGCTATTCCGGCGTACCCCATGAGCATTTTCAAATTCCCAGCCGCTGTTTGTCAGGAATTGGATGCGTTGGTGGCTGGATTTTGGTGGGGTTGCAAGGAGGGAGCCCACAAGATTCATTGGGTTTCAAAGGAGGTTTTGGGTTTACCCAAAGACTTGGGAGGTTTAGGCTTCAGAAATTTTCAGGAATTTAATGATGCTCTGCTTGCTAAGCAGTGTTGGCGGTTAATAACTGAACCGGACTCGTTGTGGGCTCAAGTGATTAAGGCTCGTTATTTTCCCCACTGCTCGATCTGGGATGCGAAGAAGGGGGGTCGTGCCTCTTGGGCGTGGGGAAGCCTCTTAAGTGGCAGGGACTTAATCAGGGAGGGTTCTCATTGGCAGATTTTGGGTGGTCAGGAGGTGCGGGTGTGGCAGGATAGATGGCTTCCTTCCTTACCCCTTGGTCACCCGGTGCCGGTTGGTCAGGTTGCGGTTACTCCAAGTTTACGGGTCAGCGCGCTTATCTGTCCGGAATCGGGGCGGTGGAATCTTAGCTTTCTTCAGCCGTTCATTTCGGGGGAGGCTTTGCAGGCTATTGAGGAGATACCTCTTGGGGATTTAAGTCGTAATGATAGGCTTATCTGGGATCTGAGTAAGAATGGGTGCTATTCGGTCAAGTCGGGCTACAGATGGTTGCAAAGCAGATCGATGACAGTGAGGGATAAGCGGCGGCCTTCTGTTCGTGAGGTTCCCAAGGCGTTATGGAAAGGGATTTGGAAGCTGGAGGTGCCCCCCAAGTTGCGACATTTCTTGTGGCTTACTGTGCATAATTGTCTTCCTACTCGGGATGCCCTTTTCCGACGGAGGTCCTCTCAGGTCTCTACTTGTCCTATTTGCTGCTGCCATGATGAAACTATTGAGCACATTTTTCTTTCTTGCTCTTGGGTAGCACCAATTTGGTTTGGTGGGGCATTGGGTTATAGAATGGATCGTCTGTCTCTCCCTAATTGGTTGGATTGGATTCTGGCGGTCTTCTCTCCGAATTTTTGCATCTCTGGTGATTCCAATTGGAGGCGATCTTATATTGTCTTTACTTGTTGGTGTATTTGGAAGGCTCGCTGTGAATTTGTGTTCAACGGGGTGTCCATTAATCCTTCTAAAGTCTTGGCTGCTATCTCTGCGGCTGTGAGCTCGTTTTTTGGTGCGAGGGCTATGGATGGGGCTAGAAGAGAGGGCGTCGGCAGGAGGGTTTCCCCGGTTGCGCGGTGGTGTGCTCCGGCCTTTCCTTTTGTGAAGATAAATGTGGATGCTAGCTGGTCCAAGGCCTCTAAGAAGGGTTTTGTCGGGATGGTTGTGCGGGACATGGAGAGCAAGTTTGTGGCTGCAGCGCGGTATGCTATCAAAGCTCCTTCTGCGGCTGCTGCGGAGGCTTATGCGCTGTTGCATGGGTGCCAATTCGGAGCTGATTTGGGTGTAAGGTATGTCATTCTGGAATCGGACTCCCTTGAAGCGATAAATTGTCTCTCTAGCTCGCTGTCCATGGGTAGTTGGGAGGCTTTCCCCGTGCTGGCTCGGGTTAAACAGTTGGGGGGAAAGTTTCTTGAATGCCGATGGTCTTGGGCGCCTAGAATTGCTAATGGCGTGGCTCACGAGATTGCGTCGTTTGGTTTCACAGAGATGTGTGATGTTGTGTGGGTCGATAGGCCCCCATCTTCGTTTGGTCTTTGTGTTAAATAATGATGGACTTCCTTGTCCTCATTAAGTTGGGTGTGGTGGTGCTGGGGGTGACGCCTCTTCTAGGTGGAGGGGTCCTTGTGTTTTATCCCTTGTCACTGCTTGTTATTGTTTTAGTGTTTGCCTCTCTGTAGGCCTTTTATGAATTGGGTTCTGGGCGTTCAAAAAAAAAAAAAAAGACTCCCCTCAACAGTTCCATTGAGAAATTGACTAATACTGTCGACTCTCGACCAATACAAAACTAAGTTGCAATTCTTCTGAGGGCAGGTCTAGAGGAACTTCCTAACCAAAGATTGGTCCTATAATAATTGATCACTATGTTTTTTTTTTGCTAAATAGGATCCAAATTCAATCACTCCAAGTCATACCAATCATGGAATCGAACGAGAAAGAGTCCGTTTCCTTTCCTACTTGCATTGAACAGATTCAAACAGGAATCCAAAAATATAGCTACATACAATGCAAATGCCAAAGTCAGAAACATCTGATCAGATGAGAAACATAAAGCAATTACTAAACAAGCTCATAAGTGCCAACTAACAACACATCAACACGAAAATTTATCCACAATATCGATCAAATTCCCTAATTATAGTCCATTAAAACCAGCTTTCTAATCTAAATTTCTACACATAAAGAAAAAGAAAGCGCTGTGGTCCTGTAATTTGTTGCTATGCAGCGTGGGCTAGCTGATTCGAAATATTCACCGGTAACAACCAAATTCAAACATGGAATTCAATTTTTCCGGATTTTATCGGAATCCAAACGAAGGATAAGAAAAGGCGGGTTAGGGCAGAGGATAAACTCACGAGCTGTCTGACGCGGAGAGCCTGGAGAAATTTCCGAGCTAAGATCGCAGCCATGGCCGGTGGTGGCTGAGTCGATGGGTCTTCGTCGACGCCAGTGGATTCGATTTGGGGACGTGAGCAGGTCAGTGCCAATCCTGCATTTTCTCCCTTTCTGTCGATATGGGGCCTGTGCAAGCCAACAGGATGCTCTCCGGATCCTTTTGGTGAGGATCCTTTTAGCTGAGATAAAATTTGTGAATTTAATTGTTTTTGTTGGGTTTGATTGGTTTTTTTGTTGATTGGTAGTGAATTTTTATGGGTTTTGATGGATTTTGGCTCCGTTGCCTATTGGATTCATCGTTGGTGCACTAACATCAACCCAGCCAGGAGTCTTGGTCTGCCATCTTCTCCTGTACCCGTTGTCGTCGACATCGGAGAAGTTCCCAAATCGTCGTCGGATTGGTCCGGATCTGGTTGGTTCGACGCGGCGGCGCTTTGGTCGGTGGCGTCCTCGAGGAAGCTGAGATCCTCGTCGTCGTTGTAGATCGAAAGTGAGTCACCGTTGGGGGTGGGAATCGGTCGCTGGGGATATTTAAGCCTTCATCAAGTTTTTTGCTATTATTTTTACGAAACTAATTAAAATTCTCAAGAGTTTTAGTTTTAATTAAAATGATAAAAAATGTAATAAATAAATAGTATTAGGAATAACTTTTTAATATAAAAATGTCTTTAACGTAAAAAATGAACAGTACCAAAAATATTTCATTAAGATTTACCTTATTTTTCTGTTTTAATTTTATTTAACTGATTTTTATTAAACAAAATTAACTAAGGGCTGGGTTTTCTTTCTGCTAAGGGCTGGGATTTCTTTCTGCTGCAGTAATTTTAGAAACTTAATTTTTTTTATGTTGGGCTCTATAATCTAGTCCGTGTAGAATTTGGAGTTCTTATCGTTATGATTAATTTTGAAATGCTTTTATTAAATAAAATTATAGGATGATTTTTTATTAAAATAGTCTTGGTCTAATCCGTTTTTATTAAAGCTTCCTTAAAATTTTTACCTATGAAAAGTTTATGAAAGTCTATTAAAAAAAAAATGATATACACTAGCCCTGCTGCCCTGTTGTGTTTTGGATTTAGGATTGTGGGCGCCAATTGGAAATCGAATGAAGAAGAGGAACAATTTGTGGTTAGGTTTATTGGTTAGAAGATATTGAAAGGCCTGCATTTTCCATCTTAAGGATACTGTTTGGTTTTAATATCATCCGTAAACTATTATTTCAATTTCCAAAATAGAATGAGGATTTTTAGATTGAAGTACCGAAATGCATTTTAAATGTTTCTATAACAAATTTTTTATTTTCTTTCAAAAAAAGGATAAACGGATAAAAGAAAAAGGTAAACGGGGTGAAAAATGAGTAAACGCATAAATAGATATGCGGTTATGGTTAAATAGATATGCCATTACGGTTAAATGGGTAAGCGGTTACGGTTAAATGGGTAAGCGGTTACGGGTACGGTTAACAGTTTTATAAATAGGTATGGGTATACCCATTTATGCAATTACCCAACGGATAAACGGTTACATGTAAATAATCGCAGTTACCCACCCGTCATAACCGTTGCCCATCCCTAGAAGTGACCTATATTTATCAATGTGTCCTACCTAGGGGTGGTTCGGTAAGGGATCCCAAACTGAAAATGCAATTCTGAATCCCAAACTGAAATTTTTTGAAACCAGAATTCGAAGACCAATCCCGAATCGAAATTTCAGTACTTCCAATTTTCGGTATTTCGGGATGGTTTGGTATTTCCAAATTTATACAAATTGAAATACCAATCATTCATGACAAGTCAAATTAACATGCAACCAAATTTTAATAAGTGAATTTACGAAAATGCCCTTCGTGGCATATGCGTTGATTTTGTTTGACCGTCTTGTTGTGCCACGTAAGACTCATTTTCTTGACGTATTCTCATAGTACTTGTCGCTACGAACGCGTTGGCGCAAATGGAACATAATTTGAAGTTATAACAAAGATTCTACGAACCTTTAAACATCGAGGGCATTTTGATAAATGGACAATTGAACATGTGAAATTGGTTGTGTGCCACGTGGGACCCACAGATTGATCCCCGTTTTTCTGGATTCTTCTTTTCCTCTTCTCCTTTCTCCCGTGACTCTCATCTCAGCTCACATCTCTCTCTCGCCCTCAACTCCCTCCCCGTGACACTTAAGCACCAATCCACCTTTCCGACGAATTAACGACTTGAAAATCACCATATTCTTACTCTCCTCGGACCTAGAAACCTGAATCAAATTTTGGTTTCTCGGAATACTGTGCACGGATGCCATTTCAAGAACCTTCATTGGAGCCGTGGGTTTCCCTTCAGTTTCAGACAATTTACAGCCATATTTTGAACTCAAAACAGGTATAAATCGATTCCTCATGTTGTGTAGACGAATTTTCATGTTTGGATCGTGTGATTTGGTGGAGAAATGAGAAAGTTATAACGATTTAAAGTTTGCGCAGTTTCCGGCGACCTCCGCCATTTTCGAGTCATTTTCCGGAAAAATCACGGCGATATAGCCATCATGAAAGGTACCAATCTCTTCATCTCGTCGAGAATTATGATTTACGTTTTCGAATCACTTGATTTCGTTGAGTATTGACAAAGTTATGGATGTTGAAAGGTTGCCCAGAAATTCTGACGAATTTCCCAGTTTTCCCGCGGACAGCCGTCTTTCAGGCCATTTTACGGCCATCGCCGGCGACCATTTAGACTCCAAGTAGGTATACCTTTGTTCTACACTTCTCTAGCTTCGATTTGGTATATTATGGGTCGAATTTGGTTGCTAAACAAGTGAGATATGGAGTTCTAAAGATTGCTCAGGAAATCTGCAAAATCTTCAGAATCTGACGAAATTCCATTAAGGGCCGCCACTTGATTTGAATAGTAATCGACGATTAGACCGTTGGATCGTCACCAAACTTTAGTACATTATAGTACGTAATATTTGAGGACCATAAGAACTTACGAATCGGGGATCCGACATACGGATCTTTCTGAATTGGATTTGTAAGTTCATAAAATAAAACGTTAACCGTTACTTGAAATTGTAATTGGAGGGGATCCAATCGTGGGATCGTAATGAAACTTTAGTATGTTGTTCTAGAAGCTTAATGTGGATCTTGGGAAGTTACTGATCGGAAATCCGAGGTGCAGATCTTCTGGATTGAGTTACGTAGAGCTGTGGACCCTACCGTCAATTTTTGATCAACGGTTGACTTTTGGTCAATAGGTCTCAAATCATTCTAGAACACCCTTAGGGATTTATTTTACGTAAGTTACATGTTCTATCGATAAGAATTCTGAGATGTGATTTGATAATTGTTTTAGGCACCGATCGTTCGTGACACTTCGATATTCGTGCTAGGGAGTTGTAGCACGAACTCCAGATGAGTGGGTCTTTTGCTTTTTATAGTATATATACGAATGAATGATAGTTTCCACAAATGCTTTTGAATTGATTCATGCACTTCATGCCATATCTAAAATGTGTGATACTTTAAATGTTGCATTAGTATGAATTATATTTATATTGAATGATGTTGTGGACGCCCAGGTAAGCTTCAGGTGAGTACATGTTGATGATAGGGATTTCAGTGTGTATGGTTATGTTTAGATGCATTTAGTGCTTATTATATGTTGATGATAGGGATTTCAGTGTGTATGGTTATGTTTAGATGCATTTAGTGCTTATTATCTTGCACCCCGGTGTTAGTGCTTGATACAACCAATATTGCATACATTTTAATGCCCTTTTAGTTTAGATTTTTGTTATGTTTTTGAGTGAATTTAGTTTGTTTCATTTAGTTTTATGATTTTCTTAGATTTGAAGAGTGAAGATGAAGAAAGAAGAAAAAGGAGCACTTTTGCAATTGAAACGAGTTATGTGTCCTGGAAGCAGAAACTGTATGTGCAAATCAGCCAACTTGATGGAATAAACTGTACTTCCTCAGAGTGAACCAGCTGTTAAGCCTTATACCATTGGAAAGATATGGATGTTAGCTTTCAGAGGAATTTTACGGACTGTGATTCCAAGTTTCCTAAATGGTGTTATGAAGATTTTCGTACAAGACGTCGATCAGCCAAGTCTATGCGGAAATTGCAAAGTCTCTTGAGTTTTTCAAGTCTTCATTCAGTCGAAGCCCAAAGCCCAAGTTAGAATGTGTTGAGCTGACTCTAATCCTATTTCGAATGGGTTTGAAGTAATTATATGGGAAGTTTACTTGCCACATCACCAGTCATGCAATAGAAAGGATACCACAAGACCTACTTATGTTAGGACTTGTCTACTATACAAAGAGGGTTTTGGGAACGTGTTTTTGGAGAGAGTTTAAGGAGCAGAGAGGAGAGGTCGCAGCTAGGAGTAAAAAGAAGAGCAGTAGTCGACGACCATCTTTCCTAAGTTTTTCATGTTTTTCAGAATTTTAATTAGGTTTTCGTATTTTATGAGTAACTAAACTTTTTTTTTCTAGGGTTAGGATGATGCCCTAGCATGAATGTTTATGGTTTTTAATTTTATTCATTGGATTTCTAGTTTCTTTTAGATGAATGCTTAATCACTGTTTGAATTGTTACTTTTTGTTTGAGTTCTTTGATTGATCACCTTAGGACTTTGCATCTAGTAAGATTGGAAGATGAATTTGAGGCTGAACTAGCAATATAATTCAATTAGCTTCTTGTGGTTAAGTGTGGTAAATTACATTATTGCTTGACAAAGAATAATGGTTTGCTTGGTTCCCTTGTTTTCTAGAGCGAAAAGAGTCCTATTTGTTAAATTTATGCCTTAACTAGGATAGATTGTATGTTAGGATCCTCTGCCTGAACTAGGAAAGAATCATTCACTTAAGGAAAACTATGGTCTAATGTGCCTAATAAGGACTTAGATATGGGAATTATCATCTAAAGAATCGAAAGATCCGTTGAATGCATTGAAACCTAAACTAGATTGCTTGTGGTTGATTACGAATCCCTAGATTTTCATCACTTACCTTAAAACACAACGTTTTCTTCCCTTTAATTTTAGTTTTCATTTAAGGTTCTGTTTTTGTTCATTTTTACAATCATCACAACAAATTCTTCACATCCTTGATTGATTTATTACTTAAGATCGAGTCTAGTTCGTTGTTTGGGTTTGTGTGTTATTTATATTATTAGACTTGGTTTAGTTTATCGAATTGGAGATTGAATTAGAATCCTCGTGGGAATGATACTTGGACTTGCTAAACACTATATTACGATTATCTTGTGCACTTGCAAGTTTACACCAGTGCTCCACCTGAGGACAGGGCCCTAGCCTTCACGTGATCGTTCACCTCCCGCACCACATGCTCACCTTGGATCCAAGGCAGGTGCCAACCTATCGTACAGACCACATTAGATGGTTCCGACTCGTAGGTGACTTGCGATACTTCGCACAGCCTTCACGTGATCGTAGCACTTGAGCATACCTATTTACACCCAGCCCTGTCGTACATACCATAATAGGTGTTTCCGACTCGTGTGCAGACATACTTGATGAGCTATGGATTTAGCCGTACAGGTCACATTAGATGACTTCGACTGACATATTATTTTATATTGATTCAGAGCACCTGGCTTACACATTTCATTGTTGAGACACCTTGACATGGCATACTTTGATTTTCACTGCTCTTAAGCATGATTTTTATATACATATGTAGTATTATTTTCTAGGAACTATACAGGTTTTACAGCGAGGGGTTATAATGTTTCCACAAGGTTTTTATTGAAACTTTATTTTCAGGCCCACTCACCCTTGTTTTTCGCCCCTCCAGGTTTTAGCTGCTGAAAATTTGTATCGACGAGGATTCTTGGCGAATCTCAGTATAGGTGGCTACCTCTGAGGGTATGATTTTTACCCACACTACTGTACTTTACTTATGCTCTGACGTCGCGTATGAAATGGGTTCATTCCCGCTCACAGCGTACTCTAATATTTAGGCACTTTTAGGTTTAAATTTATTCACATTTTCCACATCACTATACTTTATGGCTTCGTCACCTTCCAGGTGTCGGCCAATATAGCTCGATTCGGAGTCCTAGTGCACATTTCGAGTCGGGGTGTGTCATTTGAAAACTAACAATACAATTTTTTAATTTTGTATTGAAAAGATATAGACACATTTGGTTGAGAAGCAGCACTGCAGGGTGAATGTGTGTGGGAGGTTCGTACCGGCAGTTGTGATGATAAAAGGGCTATGGGTACTACCTTAGACCAAAAATGGCGGAGTTAAAATTCTCCTAGAGTTGGATGGCAGCCTTGAACAAATGGAGTAAAGGGCTATGGTTACTACTTGTAGACCACACCAATTATGTTTTTACTAGTAGTTTGCAACAATTCAAATGTCCTTTTTTTAGTACTTGAATTCAACATTCAACTTCAACATGCATGTAACCAAAATAAAATAGGGTAAGTAACAAAAACAAAAGCAAAAGCACAAAAATAAGTTAAAAACTATAATTCCAAAATAAAATAAATTCCAAGCCAAAAGCAAAAAGAAAAGCTTAAATATATACTAGCCTACACACTTTGTGTATATGAACACATTTTTTTAGAAAATGAGAAAGAGAGGGAGAGGGAGAGAGGAAGAACGTGGGGGGAGTGAGAGGTTTTTTTATTTTATTTTAATATTGAAGGCATTTTAACATCACTTGTATGTGAGACTTCAATAAAAAACTGTAAAATTTGAACATGTGAAATTACATTATTGCCCATCATTTTTTTTTTGTGTGATAGAAGACTAATTTGTCTTGTCACCCTCTTTTGGTTGACAAAGAGGGTTTCATTAATTAGTAGAGATATATATATATATATATATATATATATATATATATATATATATATCACCCATTTTTACTTCTCACACACCATTTGTTGATTTTCTGTCCATTGACCTTCTTCAATTAATCCGATTCGACGGTCGAAAATTAGAAAGGGCGTGTGAGAAGTAAAAAAGAGTGTGTGGATATCACACCCTTATATATATATATATATATAATATTCATTTTCGGTTCGGTATTGGATTACCGAAACATTGAGAAGGCAATACCAATTTCCGTACCGAAATTTCGAGATTGGTTCGGTATGTCATCCCAAAAATTTCAGGAATTTTGGTTTGGAACTTTTTTGGTTTAAGATCGGAATTTGTTTGGTTTGGTTTGGAATTTTCGGAAAATTTTCCAGCCCCTACCTGGTATAATGTGGCCTTTTAAAATGTGATATCTCTAACATTACTTAGTAGGTACTCAAGTATGATTTAACTCGTCACTTGTAATCCAGAAATTTATAGTTCTGCTGAAGCAACCATTCCATGCAAAATAAATAAGAAATTAAAGGATAAGACCCCATTTGCAGTTCATCCGCTGTCCGGGACAGTTGGCAAGTGGCCCCATGTATTTCTGTGGTTGGTGAGCACAATTACACATGGTAAAAGGTTCGTACTTGGGAAAAGACCAAGACCCCATTGACCATTATAAATCTAACGACTTTCGTACTTGGGATCATTCAGAGCTCAGAGGATCTTGTACCATCATAACTTAGTAAGCTTAAGTTATGATGGATTTTGATGAACCAATTCAAAAAATAGAGAGCTTCGATGACGAGTCAATCAACTTTACAAGGTTTCATATTTCTTTTAATATCTCTAACAGGTTTTTTTTTTCTTTTAAAATTAAAACGAAGGTTTTTTTTTTTTTTGGGTTTTAAAATTAAAACAAAGGATTCTAATGGCCCATTGACTGTTGATAGTTGACCCGTCAACGTTGACTTTTGTTGACTTTTTTCGGGTTTTGGCTCGGGACCTCTCTTAAGGTTTTTCGACATCCCAATTCCATTTTTTACATCTGTTTAGTGAAATTCAAGTGTTTTAACATAGTTTTGGAGTTGATCACCACTTGAATCTGCAATTGGTGGAGATTTGACCGTTGGATCGTGATGATATTTTAGTATGTTGTTCTAGAACTATAATGAGGATTTGGGAACTTACGGATCAGAATTTTAATGTGCGGATCTTCTGTATCGAGTTACGTAGAGTTGTGGACCTTATCGTTGACCTTTGACCGTCAATTGACTTTTGGTCAATCGGTCCCAAATCATTCTGGAATGTCCTAGATGACGTGTACAAGTTACGATTACGTGTTTTATCGATAAAATTCTGAGATGTGGTTTGATATTTGTTCTAGTCGATGATCGTTTGTGACGCCTCGATATTCATGCTAGGGAGTCGTAGCTCGACCTCCAGGTGAGTGACTTTAATATATGTGATATGGTCATTACCCTGATTTCTTGTATTAGTATCCTTTGTGGATATGACTTGGTTTTATAAATACATTTTCTATAAAATTGTTATTTTTATATTTAGCCATCGATCTATTTTTATTAAATGTCACTTGACTTCTGTATTGGAAATATTTGTGAAATGAGATTTGAAATGCATGTTAAATTGTTTGTGAAATGTGAGGGCTAGTAGTGGACCGTTAACCATGATCATGGGGATTTGTTTGCTTCGATATTGTTTCATTTCTCGCTTCGTTGATTCGTTCTAAATTTAGTACTTGTGTTTTGTTTCATTTTGTTAAGCCTTTCTAAATTGGGAACTTGATTCATGTCTTGTTTCTTCAAGCCATTGTTATGTTTTTTGGACTTCCGCTCGGTTTCGTTGAGTGGTCAAGTTCTCTGCTCCGTCTAGATTCTGTTGAGTGGTCTGAAATCCCTCATACTTTGCGATTATGTTTAGTGGTCCAGAATCGTATCCTGCTTTGGATTTCATTGAGAGGTCTGATATCCGTTGTACTCCGCGATTCCATTGAGTGGTCCAGAATTGTATCCACTCGGATTCCTTTGAGAGGTCTGGAGACCCTTCTACTTCATGATTCTGTTGAGTGGTCAGGAATCGTATACTGGTTTGGATTCCATTGAGTAGTCCGGAATCCCTCTTTGTATTTTGGTTCTGTTGAGTGGTCCGGAACCCAATGTTGTTAGATTTCATTGAGTGGTCCGAAATCTTATTCATTGACTTCATTGATTTGGTGATTCCTTGGATTCAGCTTGGATTGAGAAAACTTCAGAGACGTAGGCTTGAGTCAAACCGTGTTGCTCTAGCCTTGCATTTTGGTGTATCATATGAGATATTGATTGTGAACCTTTGTGATTTGTTTTAGACGGGCAAACGGGTGTTTGTGTGACTTCTTCAGGAAATTCAGTGGCTTGATTATGATTTCATAAAATACGATTTTATATTTGATGTTTATAAACCGTGATCGATGGATGGTTTTTATTTTTATCACATGCGTTGCATTATTGTCACTCACACGAGCTTGCGGCTTATCCGGGTGGTTGTTTGCCTGCTGCACCATTCCCACAGTGTAGGGGGCGATTGTGCAAGTTTAATGGATACGAGGAGCTTTGGGGTGGCAAACAGAGTTCAGAGAGCTTGGAGTGATTAGGTTACCCCCATATCTTTCTTTGTACTTTCTTTGAACTTTCTTTTGGGAGCCTATGGGCATGTGTTGGTCCTATGGTAAATATTCTTAATTTCAATTCAATATTTCAGTTTGTATTCTTGACATTCCCCTACAATCTTCTATCATGTGTCGATTTCGGGCGTATATTGGGATCGGGGCGTGACATAGTTTTGCAAATCCAGCCGTTGAATGAGTTGTCCTATTTCAAATATTGTTTTAATATATTGCTCCAATGATTTCTGCTGTTCTTTTGCTTCAAATCTCAAGTCCAGTACCTACGCATGGGAAACGGTCTTTGTCATTTTTATTTCGATCAGTGGCGTGATACTATTCATATATCTGCTTGGACATTTGCAGGTCGGTGATGAGTTATATTTTGTATCTCTGTTCTCTTTTGAGTAGTTTCTACATATATGCATGTAAATTTGACGATCTAATAAACTCAAGTCCAAACCTCCATGTTGTGGAGTAGACATATATGCAAGCAACTAGCAGAACATATAGGATATGGCAGAGGTAGAAAGCCATATTTCCACAAATAGTTTTCACTAGCAATTGGTGCCCGCGCGTTGCTGCGAGTTTTAAAATCATATAACGCATGTCATAAGTTTTAATTGGAAATGTACTATGTACACACATGTGATTGATGTCTCATTGTTCATTAACAATAGACAATACTATATTTACATACACGTGGAATGTAAGAAGGAAATTATTGACCTTTTGTTCTAAATAAAAAAGAACACTAATTCTAAAATAAAATTTCAAAATACCTTTCCAAGCAGTTGAACCTCAAGAAAAATGCTAATTCTAAAATAAAAATTCAATTTATATTACCAGTGTGATTACCTTGTAACAACTTGTCCATTGTGATAAAAAGCACCCAATTTCTCATTTTGTCCCCAATTTCCATCACTTCAATTGCTCCTTTTGCAGATTTTTTTTTTCTTTCTTCCAGTGAAGCCAACGTTTTACCTTACACTTTGGTTCAGCCTCATCTAGATAATGTAAATATAAATTTATAACATATACATATAACATTCGTGCAATCTATTTATTTGTAACATATACTAACAATACTAAATGCACACATTGTAAATAGTATTCTACATAAATACTAACCACACAATGCAAAAATACTCGCTAACAGCACAAAAAAAAACCCGATTGCTCGTCTAGATAATTTAAATACAAAAAATCAACTTCACACCAAATACAACAGACCTCTCTCTCCTTTACAATTATGAAAGAAATGAATATAAAAATTTGGTTATGCCAACATACTTCTTACAAATTATATTCATTTCAAAGAAGAACTAAACAAAAAATGCACATAAAAGCTCACTGAAGTACCAAATTTGAACAATTTGGGCAATTGGGTATCCTCAAAACAATTCAAAGAGCAATAATTCAGCACGAAAGCAGCAGAAAAACAAAAGAAAGACCAAAACTAAGGGGATATCGAGATTGAAAAATGTAGTAGATAACATGATCAAGAAAAGTGTTTTTCACTGAGAAGATCCAAAAGGACAGTTCTAAAGCTGAACATAATAGTTTCTAGTCACATTATTAATTGCACTGAGAATTTAGTCTTAGTGATAGATTTGCAGTGCATAGAGTTCATTTTGCAAACTTCAAAATTGCATTGAGACTTAAGTCTTGGTGTAAAGCACATGATAGCAATAATTGGTACATGGATCTCAACTCATCATTCTCAAGTATTCTTAATCTCGCAGGATGAGGGTATTGTAGCAATATTCAGCAGATTATACAATATAACTCTTGATTAATATAACTTTAATAATTGACTTGGTCAGAATTCAGTTTATCCCTCAGCAAGGTGTATAAAAAATGGTATAATAAATAATCCCTCAACAAGGTGTATACAAATTGGTATAATAAATAATAATTATGAATAAGGAAAATAGGCAATTACCATTTCTTAGATATTCAGGACGTATGAGCAAGATTAGTGTTGTAACTTTTTCCATTCCTTCCGTTTTTCATCAATCCAAAACACGAAAGCCGAGGATTGCCATTCCTACAACACCATCCATGAAATTACCACTTTGATCTCATATAAATCCATGTAGTTTTCAGATAAAAAGTCTTAACATAGAACAAAATATGTCTACTTATAAAAAAAAGGTCCACAATTATACGTGATTAAAATTATTTCACTTCTTGTAAAAATTGAATATCTAAATAAACAAATTTGAGAAAGGAAATTGGAGACATCACCTCATCAAAGAGAACGGATATGGAATTTACCACCTGCAAAAGTAGAGATAAAAACACACAAAATACTTGCAAGAGAACAAGGTTGTTGTAGTATTAACGGCTTAAGCAAGGTTGTTTTCCACAGAGATTGAATGAATAATATGTATTTAAACTAATTCTTAGCTAATTATTTGAAAGGGCCTTTAGATCCAGGTCCAAAAACATAGAGTGTTTTTAAGAGTGAGTCCAATTATCTAATCAGATGTTTTTATTTCTTTTATACTCATTTTATATTTTCTAAAAATATTAAAAATCAATTAAAATCTTTTAATATTATGCATTTTCCAACTCCAAAATATATACTAACATAAATATATCTACAAAACATTCTACCCTAACTTAAGTAGCAAATATATCAATGTATATTATACCTATAAGTGAGATATGAAACCTAACTAAAAGGTAGAAAAAAAACATAATATACCTACAAGCAAGACAATTGCTTGTAAAATGCAAATTGATTGCCCATTCCCATGCAATCCCAGCTGCTACCTTGTAAATCTCACTTCATTATAGAACCAACTACAAAATTTTGCCCGCACCTTGTTGCAGGGTTAAAAATCATATGAAAAATTATGTTTGAAATGTATGAAAGATTGTATCACAAAATATTAATGCTATTTTCATGAAAAGATTAGATCGATACAATCCACATACAAAAGATGATGTACATGCAAAAACATTAGACCGAAGAAAGAAGGGAATCAACGAGAATGAAGAAACAACAACAAAGCCTTTTCCTACTAAGTGTGGTCGGCTGTGGGAGGATGCAACACGAGGACTTCCCAGGAGGTCACTCGTTCTAGTACTACTCTCGCCCAAACATAATCGGTAAACAGACTGAATTGCACATATTGTGGAGAAAGAGAGAAATCAAACTGAGAAAATTCCAAGAACGTTCTTTTCTTTATCGGTGACCTGAAAATTTCTTTTAAAACATTTTCACATGCTTGACATTATATCATGCTAATATCATAGATCACAAAACTTGAGATAGTTTCATGTTCAAATGGGAACGTGGATGTTATTGATCATAGTTTTAAAGAAAAGTAACAGGACATGAGAGTCTTATATTGTCCTTTGTTTTGTCCTACTAAACAAATAAATTTAACGGAAAAAAATCAAGACCTGTAAGATTCTCCTGAAGCCGTTTTGAATTCTTTGAAATGTGACTATCCCACCACCAAGCATATAACTGTCTGGACTCGGAATGTAACATGGTTGCCATCACTCCGGTGCAGCACAATAATAGAACTTGTTTTGAGTTGGGAAAGGCCAGATTATCAGTTCAAGGAACTTCCACCCCCAATATTCCAGAAAAAGATTTGCAGTTCTCACTCTCACCTTCCACCTGTGCACCAAAATCATCAAAGAAAATATAGAGATCGTTGGATTGGCATAAAGTTCACACCAGCAAGAAGATATCAAGACAAAACAAACAATACGAAATTGCATGATACCTCCTCTATTAGACAAATACAATTGATCCAAGGAGATAAGTAACCACTAAGCAAGAAAACATCATTAAAAACAAAAGCAATGTTGAAAATGAAGTTTTCTTCATTATATGAGAGAGAGAAAAAAAAATCAGGTATCCATAAATTTACCCCAATAAAACTCAGTACACAGCAGCTTTTTTTAATTTTATAAAATTCATAAAACAAAAAGCCAACTAAAGCACATACCACCTCAATGATCAAATATAGAAAAGAGTTCATGAGAAAATGAACAAATCAAAGATGGGTGTTTATGTAAGTCAGTTCCAATCGGCAAGTGAACATAAAAATAAAAGGAACATCATAAATACATTAGTTTTGAGCAGATGGGTCTACATAAAAACTGCAAGAGCTTCAACCTTTATGAAACCAGAAGATTAAAACCTTACTCAATGAATGATTTAAGAATATTATCAACTCATACAATTCAATTGCAATCACAATGGTTCCCTGAAACAATGATTGCAATGGTTCCCTGAAACAATTTCATCTCATTTTCAAGTGAACTGAGTAAAGATCAAATTATTCAAGGGAAATGAGTGAAAAGTACGAGGTGTTTAACGTTTACCTTCAGGAAGACCAGGTCTCCCATATGCATCTACCATGATACTATATGAAGCTCTATCGCGTTCACATCCTATGTGCTACATTAGAGAAAAAAATTTCTGCAGCCCCATAAGGAAACCCTGCACAACTGTTGGGGAGCAAAATCTTATAGAAGTTCGGATATATAGCGCTGCATATCATACAATGGAAGTTTTGTACATTTATACTTGATCAAACCGCTCAAATTAAACTACAGAATCCATCAGACTAAACTATAAGCTTCCATAAGGGCATAGTACGCATACACATCAGGCTCGTGCCCTGCTTCTTGCATCTGCTAAAAAATTTCCTCCGCTTTCTCACAAAGTCCTTCCCTTGCAAATGCATTTACCAAAGCCGAATACATGCATATGTTGGGTCTACATTTCTGACTTTTCATTTCATGAAACAGCTTTAGAGCCATAAAAGATTTCCTTTCCTGCAGACCATGAGGAGATTTCTGTCGTACCGTTGAATAAGTAAATGACATCTGATGCTGTGAAACTTAATCAGCATAGGGTCATAGAAAAGCATAGGACTTAAACTCACAGAAACTACAACAAAATGCAGCAAGGCTCACCTTTCCGTATAAATCGTATATGGTTCTGACAATTAGTAGTTTATAGTTCAATATTTGATCATACACAGATGTTCTAACTTGGGTTGTGGAAGACTATACGTAGGCTCTGCTGGCGATATCGCAGACTGAACAATTATATTTGTATGCTTTATCAAATCACAGATATAAACATTGCCTAATGCAAGAAACTAAAAACTGAGGTCCGGCCTTCGATTTTTCCTTCTGCCTAAGCGTGTTAGCTAACAATTTCTGTCTTCAATTTTTTCTTCTGTCTAAGCGTGTTAGCTAACAATTTACCAAAGGACTCGAAATATAATATATAAAAAAGACAGAGAAATTTACTCACTTGTTGCCCTTAATCTTGAACCAAAGTACCAGCACAGTTCTTGTGGGCGGCAGCCAAATCATCCTTGTAAGAACAACCCAATTCAATCGGAGCCCCGAATTCGTGGCTGTTACTCTCCAAACCCAGATGACAAATCCGACAATCTCTCTATCTACTCTATCCAAATGAACTGTAAAAAATAAAAAATAAAGTAAAATATAAATTATGAATTAAATTAAGTAAAATTAAACTTCTCACCTCCACCTCCAGCAGAGCTTTCCCAGATTTCAGCATTAAACAAAATAATAATAAAATAATTAAATGGGTTTTCATCTCCGTAACCCATAAACCCTGAAAACCAAAAACCCACAAATCTGCTCTGCCTGAGAAGGCATCCGAGATTCAAATCGGAGAATCGCACAGAAGGTATTGGAGATTATCACATACCGACTTTGAAGAGATAGGCCTCGGCGGTGGGACAGCCGTCGCTCCCTACACTGTGAACGGAGGTGGCAAGGAAATCAATCCAAAAGTCGGGATCGATGATGTTCTCTCAGTCGACGGCGGCGGAGTGGCGAGTTGCGATGTGGACTCAGGCCTCTCGGCCTCTGGGTTTTATAGGTCATCCACTCGAAGTTGTCCTTGCGAAGCCTCAGACTGAGAAGAAACCTGATGGGGCTTATTCGTACAATGCCGGGCCTCATGCAAACCACCTTGCACACCCACGGTATGGTGGTGGTTTTGGCGGAAATCCATATGGCTCTGTGGGGGCTGGATATGGTGTTGCTGCAGGCTTTCAGCAGGTACATCACTGAATTTACATTGGTCCTCTTATGTCTTGGTAATCTAATTTCTTCTAACGGGTTTTGTACATGAACAGCCAATGATATATGGTGGAGGGCCAATGCCAGCAGGAATGCACATGGTGCCTATGGTTTTATCGGATGGTCGAATTGGCCATGTTCCGTAAGTTGACATTTGTTCTCAGGGGGAGGTCCTTTAGAATAAAAATTGAAAAAGGTGAGGGTTGAGAGAGATGGAGAGTTGGGAGAAAGGGAGAGTCTGAAAGAGAATGAAAGAGAAGGGGTTAGAAAGATGAGGGGAAAACAGAGATGACGGGGGGAAATCAAGGGATGGGATTTCCAATCCTGAGGTACCGTTTGGTACGTGGGACGGAACGGAACAGAGTGGGACAAGGCGTTCCGTCCCACGTTTGGTGCGACTAAAACGGGTGGAACAAACTGTTCCACGGGACGAGTTTTGGGTGAATTTTCGTTCCACCTCACCCCCTGGAACGACTCGTTCCACATTCGTGAAACATAAAATTATAACCTCTCTGTCTCCTTCTTCTTCCTCCTTGTTTCCATCCGAGGGCATCTTTGCTCCCGCTCCGTTCCGTTCCGTCCTGTCCCGTCCTGTCCCGTCCCATCCCGTTCCGTCCCGTCCCATCCCGTTCCGTCCCGTCCCATCTGCATACCAAACAATACCTCACTCTCCCTACCCTCCAACCCCTATCTGGGTCTGCAAACCTACCCACCCCAATCCAACTGATCCAGACGGACGATGTACATCTGTGCTACATGGGTTTGGGAACAGAGGTACTGTAACACCATCTTCAACCCATAGAATAGACTTAAAATATAAGCTTTAAAACCCTCCAAATTATCTCTAATTATTGGGTTAAAATAAGCTTCGAGAGAAAATATATCTTTTTAGCTATATTCCCTCTAAAATTTAAGCATATCATGAATTATTCTAAAACCACCAAACTGTTATATTTTAAATTTTTTTCATTTATAATGCAACTGTTGTGATCAACTGAGATCAAATTTAATTGTGAAAAAAAAAAAGATTTGACAATCCAAAATTAAATCTAACGTCTAAATTTTTTTTTTAAAAATGTGTAAATA